>NW_006160234.1:2325117-2332106 GCF_000334495.1 Tupaia belangeri chinensis | reverse complement strand
AGAAACTCCCTTCTGGTTTAAGATCTCTTTTTTCTTTCTTTTCTTTTCTTTTTTTTTTTGGAGAGCTTTTCGCTATAGGGCGCATGCGCTCGCCAGACAGACAGAGAGAGACAGAGAGACAGAAAGTAAGAAATCACCCCCCAGGGGGGATGGCCATGCCACAATCCCTTCTCCATTCACCTCTTGGGATCTTGGGCATGCACGCACACGCACCCGGTGTGAGTTTTAAGCCACTGGGTCCAGGATGCGAACCGTGGTCAACTACGTGGGAGTCCAGCGACATAGCCATTACGCTAACTGCTGGTCCCGATTATTTCCTGTTCAAAGGAATTTCAGGCTTCAGAAAATGGATATAATGGGTACTTTTTAAGGTTGTTAGAAAATCATGAGCAGAAGAGTACATGGAAAGCAGGCACATGAAGTGTGACCGTAAAGGGCTTAGATCAATTTCTGTGTTCAGTGGTCTCCCTTTTTTCCATGGAACTATATTCCAAGACCCCCAATGGATTCCTGAAACTGGGAATAGTACTGAATCCCACATGAGGGACTTGAAAAGTTCATGGAAAAACTGTACATGGATTTCAAAATTCCTTCACACCAAAATAAACGTGTACTTTATTTCTCCATGAGCTTTTCAAAGTATCTTTATGCATCCAGTACTGTATTTTTTTGATCTCATAATGGATTCAGTTACTAAGTGACTAGTACCCAGTGAGTATGCTGGACAAATGAACAATTCACATCTTGGACAGGAGAGTGAGATTTCATCATGCTACTCAGAACAGTGTGCAATTTGAAACTTGTAGAATGTTTATTTCTGAAAATGTTTACATACTACTTTTAGACCATGATTGACTGTGAGTAACTGAAATCGTGGAAAGCAAGACCACAGATAAGGGGCACAGACACTCTCTAGTCTAACATAGCATCAAAATTAAAAGATAAATTCCAAGATGGAAGAAATAGTTGCAGCACATGTAGTAGACAAAAGAGTTCTCCCCTCAATGTAGAACGATGACTTAAAATTCATTGAAGAAAAAGATGAACTACCATATGAAAATGTGGGCTAATGACTTGAAAAGACAGTGCAGTCCTGTTAGTTTCTAGTCTTTATGGTTGCACAACTTGTACATGAAGAAAGTTCAGAATTATTATTGAAAATTTACAAGAAAGTTAATCTGACACATTATAGTGATAGACATATTATTATTGTGTTGCATGATAATTAGCCTGGATTTGCATAAAGCCTATAATTAGTATTACTTTTAGCTAGCCAAAGTTTCAGTTCTTTTTCTCACTTTTAAAGTTTCTTGGTAACTATAATTATCATCAAAGATGTCAGTTCCCCTCAACGCATGCTCCCGTGCAAACATGCTTGTGTACACACATGGACAGTGGCAAATGTCCTTGTTCAGGTGCCCACACCTCTGCTGTCTCTATTCCCTTTCCCTCCTATGGCTGAAGCTCCCTCTGTGATCTGGATTCCCTACCTCCGGAGCTGGGAACAACGGGAAAATTCCAGCTCCTTCTCTCCTCTTATGTTCCCAGGTGTCCCTTGGCTAATGACCTCAAGGCAGAAGACTCTGCTTTGAGGGAGTGGGTAATCTTTCTAAGGAGAAAGTGGCAGGTGTGTGAGGGGGCATTTGATGTTGGGGCACTAGCATGTCAATGATGGTGGCTCAGGGAAGGGAGAGAAAGGGGCAGAAAGACTGGACTGGACAGTGCTAGGGTCTAGGGCTGGATGGGAAAGGACCTGAGAAGACTAAGGTAGGGCAGAGAGCTCAGATTTCTCTGGCTCTAGGCCCAGGATCTGCAATACAAGATACTTTAGATTCCAGAAATTCCCCTGCAACCAATGCAGAAAAGAACTTTTGAGGGAACACTCCCAACTATAGTTGCCTGAGCAAGAGAATACCATAAGCACACCTCTCCTGACTTGTAGCTTCTCTTTTACCTCTGCCCCCTCACAGTCCTGAAGCAGCCTCACCTCTGGGCCCACCAACATCTCAGGTGGTACTTAGGGACCTTGGGAGGCTCCCTTCTACCTCTACCTTCCATATTGCTTAGGTGATGCATGAGATTCTTTTCATGGAATATAAAATCCTTAATTCCACAGTTAAAGATAAGATGCTTACAATTGCCTGGAGTAACTAGCATGTTCTTATGAAGAACTTTCGTCAAATTTTTAAAGACAGATTTATGGATCTTCTTTTTTTGCTAAAGTTTAGAGAAGAAACGAGAAGGCAGAAGGACCACAAGACCAAAACTGAGTAGACCACATTGGAAAGGAGTACACAGCAGGGTAGCCGTTGCCCTTGAATCAAAACGACTTTTCAGGGGCTGGACACGGTAAAAATGTCTGAGGTCCAGGGTCCCACCGGCTCCTACTGTGAAACTGATGTGGCTAAACCCTGCCAGAACAGCAGGTGAGGAGAGGTGGGGATGGCAGATGATAAACTACACTTATTGACAACAAGCAGTTGTCCCCTGCCGCCCTCTGGTCTCAGTATCCTCAGAATTCATTTGCTGCTTCCAGGATAACTAAAAACTCTTATGGTCATGAGGTCGCAAGGTTGTAAGAATCCAGTTCTGCTTTTTCATTCCTCTTCGCTGCATAGTTCTTGGCATCTGCACCTTCTTCTGAAGACAGCTCAGAGGGAGTGAATACAGAAGTCTTGGGGTGTGAGACCAGCTGCTTTGTCTCATGACCAAGACTAGTTTTTCTATGACTAATGTCGTCATTCAGGTAGCCCCTTATCTTACAGCCTGCTCTGGCTGCTCTATAGTCCTGTAATTACACCGGGTTGATGCATTGTTTAGATATGTGCAAGGACATGTCTGGTCTGTTATTTAGTCTGTGCAATAGTTTGTACTAACGTTATTAAATAGAAGTGACCGGACCCAAGAAACAGGAATTGGGTTGAAAAGGTTAATGAGAGAGTCATAAAGAAGCTGGTGGACTGTTTGCAAACATTGCTTCACACTGAGGTTATTTAGAAATTTGGAACCTATATGAGTCCCTGGAGGGAAAAGGGGATATTACATGCGCAGATATTTTATTTATTGTTTTCTCTCCAAACAGTAAGTAATAAACAGATGAAACCACAAGGTTATAGAATTGTATTACTTTTCGGCTTTGGCGAAGTAAAACTTTAATTTTCTAACTAGAGATAACAGACAACTCCTATTACTCTGAGGCAGGGGAAGGGCCACTGTAAAACCTTCACATAAGGGGATTTGTTCTGGGCTTTAGTGGCTCCTGGGGAAAATACGCACAGGGGGTTGGATGATCTAGGGGAGACTGCTGTGGATTAAGAGTAAGCTCCCTCCTAGAGCAGACCAGTCAGATTTATAATGATTGCTGAACATGAACTGAGCTTTCTGAATTCCAGGAGTAGATCTGGCTTATTTCCCCTCTCCTGCTCCTCATACTTGCCCCTTAACTCACATTAAAGTTCAAAAGGTTAATAAATCCATGCTCAATTTTTTTTCTAGCATCGATGTTTCACAGGATTGAGGGTCAGCTGGTCTGACTCTAGGAGAGAGGACACTAATCATTTTTGTATGTATCAGGTTAAAGTAAAGCATGCTGCAGTAACAAACAGTCCCAAGAACTCAGTGGCTCAACAATAAATATTTGTTTCTCCTGCAAAATCTACCGTGGTTCCAGCAATGACAGAGGAAGCTGTCTTTCAGGCTGTGATTAATCCATCCAAGTTGCTTCTGCCTTTTGGTCCTACCATCTCAACACATGGTCTTTAAACTCTTCACCAAATGGAAAAGGGAACTGGAAAATTTCACTAAGACTTTTTCTACTTAGCTTGGAAGGAACATATTTCACTTCACATATCATTAACAGAACTAGTCACATGATTTTACTGATTCTAAGGTGATTAACTACCCTAATCATCTACATACTCAGAAAGGAAAAGAGAACCTAACTTCACATTAGTGGAAGATTGGTACTAATATAAGGTTCCTCTCATGTACCAATAATTTCAAAAAACAGTGAGATGGGGTGGTTATATTATTATCTCTTTTTTCAGGTTAGGACTCTGGGATTCAGAGATGTTAAGGAACTTGCCAGTGAGCCACTAGGTCAATATTCAAAACAGATCTGTTTAACTCCCACATATACGGTGTTTGTTTTTAACCTCTGGTGTAAAGGATTGAGGTAATCGTATATATTACCATCATCAATATAAACCAAGGACACTTTTTTTGTGTGTTTTATTTGCTTATTTATTCCCTTCTATCTCTATGACTCAGACTCAGCCACCCTACTCTATTCCCTTAGGCAACTACTGAAATCTGTTTATATACATTTTTGTTTCTGTGTGTTCTTGTAAAATGTGTGTTCATTTGACTGGCCCGTACTTTTTCAGCCATGACATTATCATCTCTCAAACCACATTAGTGATCTCTGGCAAGACTTCAAAAGGACAATGAAGAGTAGAGGGAAACAGTTATTAGGTATATGTGATCACTTTGTACAGTTCAGGCAGAAAGCCCCAATTTCCAGTGTTCTCTGAAATAGGCTATTGTGTGTGTGTTTCCTATCCATTCTGTGCCCATTTGCTTCAGTGCCATGTTAGTCTCTGTAAGCCATAGTTTACCTGTAGATGGGACAGTTAGTGAATATGTCAAGGCCTCAGTTTTACCATCTATGAAATGAGACCAAGAAAAGCTTTTTCCCCCTGTGGAATATCTTGATGTTTAATTACTTTAAAAGGCAGTCTGAAAGAGACCCAAGATTCCTTGGAGGTTAGGGCTTTGCAGATATAAACTCTATCATCCTGGTTTTCTTTGTAACAGGTTTATAGCCTGTGGGACTTACTTGGTACCTGTCATTTACCTTCCTCTTGATCCCTTGCTGCAGAGCTTTATCTTTCTCTGCAACTCAAGATCCAAAAAGTGTATCAAATCAGGCTCACGGGGGATGGTGCTGGAACACGTTTTCTCCAGGACACCATCAGTGCTGGGCTGCCTTCTGCAGAGGCAGGAGGCAATTTAAGAAAGGGTGAAGTCTAGTGTACTTGTGGTCACTCAGCCTGTGTAATTTAATTAACACCCACTGTATGCCAAATATACCTACTGTGTTAAGAAATACGAATCCTTCCCTTCACCTAGAGGACCACATCTCTTTATCTATGTTTCCTAGCTGCTGGCTTCTCTGCTCAGACTTTCTAAAATACCACCTTCTGTCATTCTCACTTGGCTCATTTTTTCCTTTAATGCTCTTTTCTCTCTGACATCTCCTATATTTGTTTATTACTTGCTGTCATCTCTTCCTCACCCCACCTTACCACATATTCAACTAGAATGCAAGCTTTATTAAAGTGGGGTCTCTTGTACTCACTACTCATTTCTTAGTACTGAGAACACTGCCAGGAACATGGGAGACCATATTTGTTGAATGAATAGCTGGCAGGTTCTCTTGAACACTGCCTCGTAGGTGTGTCTGTGCTATGAATGTGTAGCTCTCGGTTGTATATTAAAAAAACAAGAGGGCATTTAAAAAGTAAAAATCACAAATTGCCTTTAAGAATGAACATAGGCTAGCTATGGTGGCACAGCCGTCATGCAGTGTTCTGCAATGCTAGATCCGTATTGGAGGGTTCTGGGATTGCTTCCTGGGGTCTCCCTGTCCACGCCAGGTAAGCATGTGTATGCCGTGATCCTGGCTGGCTGAAGCCAGGGATAAGAAGTGATGTGAATACCCTTGTTGCTGCTCTTTTTTTTTCCCTCTCTCCTCCTCTCTCTTTTTGTATCCCTCTCTCATGGAAAAAAAGTCAAAACACTTATAAAATAAAGAAATAGTGTGATAGTTTAGTTAGGAGGACAAGGCTCAGGGACATGAGATAAAACTCCATGCCCCCCCTCCACAGCTCTTCAGAGTGATTCTAATTGTATTCATTGCGCCATGCCTTCTCAAATTCCCTTGTGCACTATTTGTGGGCAGGCTATTTTTCTTTATTCTCTTTCTTAAATTGAGACTCTTCTCTTGCAGTTAACAGCTGTGGTATTTCACCTCTGAATTGTCTGGCACCCAGGAGTATGGTGAAGTGATCCCTGTGTTTAGCTTATCGATATCCATTTGGTACATTTGTCTTTTAGACTGGTTATTTCTAAGCCTGCCCCAACTATTCTTTAACCCTGTAAGTCATTTTAATCTGAGATACTCTGCAGATGAAAGTTATACCACACATGTCATATAAATTAATATTATGATGCAAAGACCATTCCATTTGTCTAGGGATTTGCAATGATTTACTTTTTATGGGTAAAGTTTTATTCAACTCTTAACAGTGAAACATAAAACTGTTACAATTGTAATGAAATCTATAAAAGCGCAAAGGGTAGTCTCAGGTAAAATGTCCCCAAGGGGGATGATGATACCTTGGGGAACAAATTGAAGAAAGCTTTAGTTCGTCATTCTCAAAGGTCCTCCTGGCATATTTAGAGTGATCTTGGGCCAGAGCCCTGAACCAGCATTGTTTATAATTTTGATTCCCAGCTTCCAATCAACATAAAAATGTGAATGTGAAATTTTTGAGTATGTACAGGGGATTTACAAGGAAGGGAAAAAAAGAAAGAGAGAAAAATGAACTTGCTCCACCCCTGTGCTGAATATAGATCAGGTTGGCTGTAGTGAAGAGTTGTGGTAAGAAATAGATAGCAAAGTCAGATTGGGATAACTTGAAGAGATTTGTATCAAAGTATTTTGAAAGATATGGGTGCAGGAGAGCCTTATGTGATGGTGCAGGGCTCTCGAGCTGGCAATAATGGGGCTTTACCACCCCAAAGTCTGAAGGAGTGGGGAGACCAAGTGATTTGTGGAACACCAGGGCAGAGACCTTAGCGAGTACTACTTGACTGTAGACAAGTTTCCTGGAAATAGTCAGTTGAAGTGACTCTTCAGGAATGAAAGTGAGGGAACTCCTTTCTCCCTCTGGGCTCCTGCTGGGCTCCTGATTGGCCAAACTCAG
>NW_006160234.1:2319960-2324741 GCF_000334495.1 Tupaia belangeri chinensis | reverse complement strand
GCAGGAAGCAGGAGGATAAGAAGGACTGTGAATGTAATCTACATACATCAGACTGGTGGAGCACAGAACAATTTGGAGCCTTGTGAAGAGGGCATCTAGAGAGCCTTTCCTTATGGAGAGATGATAGCTGGAAGGAAAACTCGCTGCCAGGATCTTAGTCATCAGAGCAGTGACATGACACCTCTGCAAACTGCTAAAACCCTGGTGATGAGTGGGTCCCCTGGAAGCTCTTCATAGAAAGCAAACAGTTACATAATTTTAGCTTCCCGCCTAGTTTTCAGAATGAGTCAGGGCAAATCTGAGGGACAGGAAAAAGAAACAAGAGCCCTGGGAAAGCTGGGCTTTCAACCCAAGGGTAAGAGTCCTTCGATACTGTGTAGGTGTTAGGAATTTGACCATGAATTAAAGTTTTTACCTTTTACTTCCTTTAGACTTCGGTATTTCCTCATTTTATTTTGTAATTTAGGGTTAAAATGAACAATGTTCAGGTGCATAGATGTTTTTAATGGTGTGTACGAATCATCATTCGTTGTGTCAGTCTTCGCTGGTGTCTCATTAAAAGCAGTGGTTATCTGCTCAGCTCTCAGGGAACTGGAGGAGTGAGAATAAGCAAGAGTGCATAGAATTGGTACTTCCCAGGTTTCTATCCTTGATAAAGACAGTGTTCCAGAGACCAAATCGGTGTGCGAACCATGTGCCAAAGGAAGAGTTTTCAACCTTTCATTACTTACAACGCATAGTTGATTTTGCTTTGTGTGTTTCACTGTCCTGCCTCATCTCTTCACTGTTTGCTCTGGTGAGAATGGCATATCACACATATACTTGTGCAATTTTTACTTGTTTTTGAAGGCTGTTGATGAATGTTGTGTTAATCATGTTCTTTAGTTCATGTTACATTGACTTATGTAAGGTTGACCATTCATTCATTTTTTTAACAAGATTTTTTTTTTTTTTTTTGTCAAAGAGTATATGCACTTGCTAGAAAGAGAAACAGAGACAGAGAAAGGGAAAGTGAGAAATCCACCTCCAGGGGGAATGGCTATGGCACAATCCATTCTTCTCTGTTCTGCATAATTTTCAAGCTGCCAAGTCAGGGAATCGAACCGTGGTTGACCCTGAGGGCCATGTGCCTTAACCACAACACCACCTGCTAGTGCCATTCATTCATCCATTTTTAAACTTTTAATTGTCAGAGGGTGCATGTGCTCACAAGAGACAGAGAGACAGAGACATAAAGCACATTCTAGTAGGCTGTGATCAATTTTCCTCCATATATATATATATATTCTATCCGGATTTGGGGCATATGGCATATGGCGCCTGGAATGTTTTTCAGCATCTAGGGCCAGGATTCAGACTGTAGTCAGCCATGTGAAATCTGTATCTCTGATGCACAGAACATAATCACTACACTGCAGGGCCAGTTCCTCATTTATTCATTTGTTAATTCCTTTCTTTTGATTTCATTTTCATCTCCGTCCCTATAGGCAACCACTCTAATGTCTAATGAGAATCCTTTTGTTTGGATGCATTATATCTTAAACTGCCACCCATTGTTTTGTGTATGTTTATGTTCAACTTAAATAGATTGCATTATATATTTATCAGCACTGTGTTTTCAGATACATCCATGTCTTTATAGGTATAATACAGACTATTGCTTCTAATTTATTCCATGAAGTGTGTCAATTTAGAGGAAGAACATCATATTAATGTCCTTAATAAATATACTAATTTTTTGTCCGCTTATTGCTTACCCATTCTCTCATTGGTGGGTACTTGGGTGATCTCCAGCTGCTTACCATCTCAAGCCATGCTTCAGTCAATTCCTTTGCCCAGGACTCAAGGGCTCTTATAATCCCTTCATTAACACCTGACATACCAGCTTTTTAATTTTTGCCACTTTAATTAGTAAATATTAAAGAAACATCTCATTGTTGCATTAAAGTCTTGTGATTACTATTAATTTTGAGCATCTCTTTATATACTTCAGTTTCCTCTTCTATGAGTTATATGTTCCTACCCTTTGCCTACTTGCAAATTAATGTTCCATATTTTTAAAATTTTTATTTAATACATTTAAAAATTATTTTGACAAATAATGTTTTTATGAGTACAATCTGATGTATTGATCTATGCCTTTTAGAACAACATTATAGAACAATTCAGTTAAGCTAATTAACATACTTATCAGGGCCAGTAGGTGGCATGGTAGTTTAGGCACTGTATTCCCACGTAGCTGACTGCGGTTTGAGTCCCAGACTTAGTGGCTTAAAAATCACATAAGGCACATATGTGTATATGCCCAAAATCCAGAGAGGAGAGGGGATTACAGTGTGGCCATCTCCTTTAGGGGGGTGTGAATTCTTACTTTCCCTATTTTTTCAGGGGTGTGCATGCCCCCTACGGCAAAAACCTAAAAAAAAAAAAAAAAAGCTTATATAGTTATATATACTCATCACCTCACCAACTTATCTTTTGTGGTAAGAATATAAAGAAGTCTATTCTTGGGACAGCTGGTAGAGTAGCAGTTAAAGAGGCTGGATCCCACATGATCAGCTATATAGTTAGGATCTTGGACTCAGCAGCTTGAAAAACACACTGCATGCATGTGCATGTGTGTCCAAAATCTTGAAAAGAGGATAAGATGAAGGGATTATTGTACGAAAATTCCATAGGTGGTGTTTTCTCACTTTCCTTCTCTCTCTCTCTGTTTCTTTGGTGAGTGCATGTACCCTCTGGCAAATTATATAGATAATAGATACACACACACACACACACACACACACACACTTTCAAATATTCTTTCATATGTATGTGTATATATGTATATATATGTATATATATATTCACTTAGAAATTTTGAAATTTGTAGCACATTATTATTAACTGTGGTCACCATGCCATGCCATAGATCACTAAAACTTACTCTTTTAGTCTAACTGAAACTTTGTACCCCTATATGATCAACCTGTCCCTCTTTACTCATACTCATCCCTTCCTCCAGCCTTAATTCCATTACTATTGTGAATTTTGTATACAGATTTCTCTGATTTTTGGAACCACTGTATGACACTAGAATACTATTAGTGTAGAGAATAACATAATCATCCCTTTTGTACTTACCATGTAACTTTAACAATGATCAATTCCTGGGCCATCTTATTTCATCTGTACTCTCTTCAGATCCCCCAGACTGAATCACTTGATGCAAATTCCAGATATTTTATATTTCATTGAAAAAGGCACTAGTAGGACCAGAAGTTGGTATAATGGCTATGTTGCTGGACTTCCACGTAGTCGACCATGGTTTGAGTCCTGAACCGGGTAGCTTGAACTTACTCTGGGTGTGTGTGCATGTGTGCCCAGGATCCCGAGAGGAGAATGGAGGAGAAGGGATTGCGATGTGACCCCATGGGGGTGATTTCTCGCTTTCTCTCTCTCTCTGTTTTTCTGGTGACTTTTTTTTTTTTTTGTGGGGGGCCTACCCCCTAAAAAAAAAAAAAAAAAAAAAGAAAATGCATTAATATGTATCTTTCAAAAAGATCTTTTAAAATCACACAATCACTATATCATTATGGCACATTTATATTTAATTACTCAGATAAGTTTTATTTACAAATTTTAATCTATATTTGACATTTTATGGCCCTGTACATTTAGTTTCTAATATTATTTAGTTTTGAAGGAAAGAGCGAATATTGTTGACTCATGAAATTAGCCTGGTGAGTTCCTTTGTTTTTGTGTAGTGTGTATGTGCCACTGGAGAGAGACAGAGAAAGAGAGAGGGAAAGTGAGAATATACCCCTCAGGGAAGATGGCCATGCCACAATCCCTTCTCCATTTTCCTTTCAGGATTTTGGGCATGCATACCCATGTGCTCTGTATGTTTTCAAGCCACTGGTCTAGGACTCGAACCACGCTGTAGACCTTGTGGGATCTAGCTACCTTAACCAGCATGCCACTGGCAGGCCCAGGTTTTTTTTTTTTTTTTCTTTTTCTTTTTCTGTTGAAAACCTTATATAGTTTGAGAAATAGATAATCTGTAATTTTGACAGAACTATCTGCAAAACAATCTGTTAAAAACGAAAATATGGAGATTTAATTTTTTTGTGGGGGAATCCTTTTTAACTCATATTTTACTTTTTTTTTTTTTTCTTTTTTGAGAGGTTTTTGCTATAGGGCATGTGTGCTCACCAGACAGACAGAGAGAGACAGAGAGATAGAAAGCGAGAAATCACCCCCCAGGGAGGATGGCCATGCCACAATTTCTTCTCCTCCATTCTCCTCTTGGGATCTTGGGCATGCACACACACGCGTCCAGTGTGAGTTTAAGCCACTGGGTCTGGGACTCGAACCATAGTCGACTACATGGTAGTCTAGCAACATAGCCATTAGGCCAACTGCTGGTCCCAGATTTTATTTTTTAAAAATATTTATTGGCCTGTTCATTTCTTCTATTTCTTCTTGTATTGATTTTAGAACTTCATGTTTTCTATTTCTTCTAGGTCTTGAAATTACTAATACATCATTGTTTATAATATTCTCTTTTTAAGTCCCCGATGAATTTATAGTTTGCTGTTTTTCCTATGTTTTATTTGTCTATTTTCTTTTTTTCCCCCCTTTGATTAGTTTTGCTAGAAGTCTCTTCAACTCTCATTGAAGAACCAGCTTGTACATTGAACAATAAACTGTATCAAGGCATGTAACTACTTTTACTTTGCTATCTCTTGTAGCATTTCTGCTTTTTTTCTCCCTTATTTCAGTGTATTCTGAAAGAG
>NW_006160234.1:2312690-2319950 GCF_000334495.1 Tupaia belangeri chinensis | reverse complement strand
AGTGAGGATTTATGCATGCCAAACCTCTTGAGGCCTTGTATAGTTAAAAATGTTTTTATTATGTCCTTATATTTGAATAATAAAATTCTCGGTTTGAAATTATTTCCCATTTAATACTTGAAAATTACATACATTCCACTATCTTTTTAAGAGAAATTTCCATTATCATCTTGCTTTTAGTGTTCTTGAATATTCTAACATTAGCCTGGCTTTTGTTATGTAACGGGAGCTTTTTCCTCTCATTTTGGGAGCTCTAAGTATTTTTTCTTTGCTTAATATTTTTACATTTTGTTATAAAGTGAATATGTATGGATTTTTTTTTTTATATATATCTGTCCTAGTTGGTCTTCTAAAAAAGCCTTTTCATTTTGAAAGAGTCTATCATTAATTTATCCTGGAATATTTATCTTCATTATTTCTTTAAATATTTTCTTTGTTTTATTTTCCTATCCCATGTCTTTTAAGGATGCCAATGTATCTACATTTATCCTCCATATTTCTTCATTTTTTATTCGTTTTTGCTAGAGGGCATGTGCACAGAAAGTGAGAAATCAATCCCCAGGGGTGATGGCCTTGCTACTATCCTTTCTCCTTCATTCTCCCCTTGGGATTTTGGGCATGCATGCACATTTGCCCAGCGTGAATTTTAAGCCACTGGGACTGGGAATAGAACCATAGTTGACTATGTGGGAGTCCAGTGGCATAACCATTACACCATCTGCTGGTCCCTCTCCATATTTCTTAGCTTTAAGTTTTTCTCTATATGCATGCCTCCTTGTTCTTTCCACCTGCATTTAGGAAGAGGTTTTTTGTCTGTTTGTTTTGTTTTGTTTTAAATCCTCCAGTTCACTAAATCTTTCTTTATCTCTATTCTGTCCTATTATTTATTTTATATATTGTGTTTTTCATTTCAACCATACATTGTTTTTATATTTAATATTTCACTTTTTTTTGAAGATTTTTTTATTCTCGCTTTACTAATATCTTCCCACATCTCCTTAAGCATAGTTATATTAATATTATATTCTTTTTCCATTTGTTCAAATGGCTCTTCTTTAGCTAGTACACAATATTCTGTTTTGTCTTAGTTTTTTAGACTCTAGTTTTATCTGTCCAAACTTTTAGGCTCTCCTACCCCCAACATGCTTCTGCATTGCCCTGACTTTATTTTGCTAACACCTTTCTGTGACTGTTAGCTACTCTGTCTGACAGCGTGTACTGGGGAAGACCAAATATCAGGCTCAAGTTTCTGTTTATTTAAAGATTAAGATAAAAAAGGGTACACATTGAACCCCAGAGCATGGAGCCATAGGTACTATAAAAATACCTTAATTATCCCCTTTTACTGTCTCTTTCCTGGACAACTCCCCTGGTCAGTGTTTTTCCTTTAAATCAAATGATCAAGGAGCGGCAGCACTGGGAGGGGTCTGTCTTCTCAGACTGTCATCTCACAGGAGTAGAAGTTTGGGGGAGGGCAGTCAGGGGGAAGCTGAAGGGCCAGGCTCACTGCTCATACCTGTGCATGCCTGGCCTTGCTCACAGCGCCACCCACTTGCCCTCCCGGGTTGTGCACCCTGTTGGGAGGTTCTACCCATCTGGAGGCAGGGCTCCTTTCTTGACACACCCAGCATGGCGCTATGTCCTAGGGGTCCCTCCAATAGTGCCTGGTCAGCTGTCTCTACTTCCAGGATTTCCTGCCCCCAGCATGCCTCTGCACTGCCCCAATTTTATTTTGCCAACACCAGTGACCAATGATCTAGACCACAGAAGGACTTCTGCAGGAAAGAAGAAGGCGATAACTCTCTTGAAACAATGAGGGGGAAAGCTAAGAGCAGCAGTTAATATCTTGTCTCTAATCTACCTTCTCAGTGCTACCTCTGACAGCCTTTTGTCCCAGATTGCAACACATCCTCCAACTACCAGTTCGAGAATCTTTGAATCTCCTCAGGAGATTCACATACTTTTTATTAGCTCTAAAAATCCTTCCCTCCTTTCTGCTTCTTCATATTCTCTGGGGTTGAGTTTGTGGGAAGAGTCATCAGGTCATTTTCTTCTGAGGACCTGGAAGCCTAAATGTATATCTCTAAAACATTACATGAGTTTCACTTTGAAAATATTATTTTTCAGCAGTATCTGGAAGACTTTTTAAGACAACTGAAAGTGAACTGGGATGTTCTCAAGTGTGGGTTGTTTAGAAATCATAGAGTTAAATGTGGAGTTGGGGGTAGATTAAAAGACATTAACTACTCTGATGACAGGAATCCATCAGCACTCATGATCCCCTCCAATGTTAGGTTTTCCTGTCTGTAGATCGAGAATAACAATATACACTCGGTTTCCATCTCATGGTTTTTGTGCTACTCAAAGAAGATACCATCTACAGACGGCACTTTATACACCGCCACTCACAGCGGGAGAGAAAGCAGCAATATTTAACATGAACCAAAGAGCATTTGAAATGATATTAACTCTCATGAGACAGGATGTTCTTTGGCTAGGAAGACAGTAATCCCTCCCCTTGGTGACCTCCGTGAATTTCAGACACATCTTCAAAGCAGATCAGGTCTCTGCAGCATAGAGTGGTGAAAATATTCCAAGTTCTTTGACCTGCCTGAGCTGGGGAAGGTTGGCGTCAAGGACAGAAGCTTTCAATCGCATTGAACATGGCCTGGACACATTCCAAGTGGGTAATTACTTTATGCTTACTTACAATTTCCCCTTCAGCTTCAGAGGGATAGAGCATCCCTCACTTCCTGGACTAACGGGGCTGTTCAGTGTTGCTAGGCATATGTTGAACAGCTGCCCGAGTCACCCACCTCAGCAGACACCACATTTTAGTAATGAAGTCAGACCTCAAATTGGGCAAGACGGTAGCACATTTCTTTGATTAGTGTGTAGGACAAATGTGGCCTTTCTTTGAATGGAAAGGAGGGCATTGAGCATGGTTTTCCCTCATTACCATCAGAGGCAGGAGGAAAGGGAGCAAGGTCTTTGGCAGCCAGCTTCGAGAGATGTTCTGATATTAGTTTAATTGAGAAAAAGATGCTAATTTTATTATGATCAATAACCACAGCAGTTACTCTTCGATTATGAAAAATACATGCTGTTGCATGTTGGGTAGAAAACAAAATTTCATCTAACAATTTTGTCCTCTAAATATCTTTCATTATAAATATGAGGATGTGTATAGGGGGCTAGAGAGCAGTGAGATAGGACACTTTGCAAGGCTAACCCACGTGGCAAGGTTCCATGTTCACATCTGGAGACCTGTAGACACTGGGCACACACATGCCATGCTCTGGGACAGGCTGTTACTGGGCATGGCATCAGGACCTTGTTGGGAATACTGTCTCTCTCTCTCTTTCTTGCTCATGGCAGAGATAATAAAACTTGGAAAAATGTTTTAAAAATCTGAGCATGAGGACAGCCAGTGGTGTGGTGGTTTAGGTGGCTGGATCCCACATGACTGACTGTGTGTTCAAGTCCCAGGAACATACCAGGTACACATTCATACTGCCCAAAATCCTGAGAAGAGAATGGAGGAAAAGGGATTGCGGCATGGTCATCTTCCCTGGGTTATGATTTCTCGCTTTTCTTCTCTTCCTGTTTCTCTGGCAAGCCTGTGTGCTTTATGGCAAAAACGGAAAAAAACACTGGGTCATTGGAAAAGTCATGATGTATTTTTGCATAGAGAAACATAGAAAAGTCCTGACTTTTCTGATAATCCAATAAAAATAAAAACAACTGAGGGAGTGTATAGTGAGAAAAATAGCTACCAGTAAGGTAGGGGGTGGGCCATTATCTTCCAGATCAGAAATGCATTTTGAAGGATCTCAAATATGTAGACACATCTGCCTCTTTCCTACCCCCTTTTTCCTACTGCCTAGTTAAAAGTGATTTTGGACTAGGCACTTAACTTTTGTGCATATCAGGTTCTTTCATCTGTAAAATAGGAACAATATTGGTGCCTACCTCATGGTGCTCTTGTGAGGAATAAAGGAGGTAATATTCCTGGCACATGGAAAGAGCTCAGTAAGTATGAATAATTACCACTATAATTGTTATTACTCATCTTTTAGGTCTCAGCTTAAATGTCACTTTTTCCCAATAACTTCTACCCCTATTCCTAGATCAGGTTAGGTGAATATCTTTATGCTTTCACAGAATACCTTCAGTCCCAATGAAAATAGCTAACATTTTTTTTTGAGTATGTACCAGGTTTCCTACACTCTTTTAATTGCTTTCCACACATAAATTATTACCCTAGTCTACAGATAAGGGAACTCAGGAGCAGAGAATTCATATAACTCATAAGGACTGGGATTTGAATGTAGATTCTGTTATATTCAAACTCGTATTCCTTACTATAACATTTATCATGTTTAATAGTGATTGCTTATGTAATAAATTGTCGTGTCTCTGCTAGGCAGTAAGCTCTATGTGGCTACCAGCTCCATATCCTTTTCAAAAATGCCACCAACTTACATGTGGTGTCACACCCTCTATCACCTATTGATGCCCACAACTTTCTTACCTTTTGGCTCCCCAAATTCACCCCCAACCAGTAACATCTTTCCCTGCATTATTTTTTAAATTATAATCCCACATGACTGACTGTGTGTTCAAGTCCCAGGAACATACCAGGTACACATTCATACTGCCCAAAATCCTGAGAAGAGAATGGAGGAAAAGGGATTGCGGCATGGTCATCTTCCCTGGGTTATGATTTCTCGCTTTTCTTCTCTTCCTGTTTCTCTGGCAAGCCTGTGTGCTTTATGGCAAAAACGGAAAAAAACACTGGGTCATTGGAAAAGTCATGATGTATTTTTGCATAGAGAAACATAGAAAAGTCCTGACTTTTCTGATAATCCAATAAAAATAAAAACAACTGAGGGAGTGTATAGTGAGAAAAATAGCTACCAGTAAGGTAGGGGGTGGGCCATTATCTTCCAGATCAGAAATGCATTTTGAAGGATCTCAAATATGTAGACACATCTGCCTCTTTCCTACCCCCTTTTTCCTACTGCCTAGTTAAAAGTGATTTTGGACTAGGCACTTAACTTTTGTGCATATCAGGTTCTTTCATCTGTAAAATAGGAACAATATTGGTGCCTACCTCATGGTGCTCTTGTGAGGAATAAAGGAGGTAATATTCCTGGCACATGGAAAGAGCTCAGTAAGTATGAATAATTACCACTATAATTGTTATTACTCATCTTTTAGGTCTCAGCTTAAATGTCACTTTTTCCCAATAACTTCTACCCCTATTCCTAGATCAGGTTAGGTGAATATCTTTATGCTTTCACAGAATACCTTCAGTCCCAATGAAAATAGCTAACATTTTTTTTTGAGTATGTACCAGGTTTCCTACACTCTTTTAATTGCTTTCCACACATAAATTATTACCCTAGTCTACAGATAAGGGAACTCAGGAGCAGAGAATTCATATAACTCATAAGGACTGGGATTTGAATGTAGATTCTGTTATATTCAAACTCGTATTCCTTACTATAACATTTATCATGTTTAATAGTGATTGCTTATGTAATAAATTGTCGTGTCTCTGCTAGGCAGTAAGCTCTATGTGGCTACCAGCTCCATATCCTTTTCAAAAATGCCACCAACTTACATGTGGTGTCACACCCTCTATCACCTATTGATGCCCACAACTTTCTTACCTTTTGGCTCCCCAAATTCACCCCCAACCAGTAACATCTTTCCCTGCATTATTTTTTAAATTATAATTTAAAATTCACATATAACTGTACATACTTAGGAGGTACATTGTGGTTTTTCAATACATGAGCACAAGCACAATACATGTGTAATGGTCAAACCAGAGCACGACATGTATCCACCATCTCACATTTATTATGTGTGTTGAAATGTTCAAAATCCTCTCTTCTGGCTATTTGGAATGGTCATCAGCTTCAGTCACTCCCCTGTG
Organism: Tupaia belangeri chinensis; assembly: GCF_000334495.1. NCBI lineage: Eukaryota > Metazoa > Chordata > Mammalia > Scandentia > Tupaiidae > Tupaia > Tupaia belangeri. The sequence continues at coordinate 2,314,003 of NW_006160234.1, read as the reverse complement.
TGATACTCTAGAACTCATTCCATCTATCTGCTTGCACTCCTCTGTCTGTTAACCAAGTTCTCCCTATCCTTGCCATTCCTCTCTGTGTTCCTGACTGCTAGTCTAATCTCTATTTCAAGGTCAGTTGCATCAATATTGCTTTGGCTGACAACCTAAATTTTCTCTTATCCTTCTGACTGTCTGCCCTACCATGTGCATCAATCAGAGATTTTGATTGCAAGCAATAGAAAATGCCTCTGACAATTTTAAGCAGGAAGGGTATGTATTGGAAGGTTATGAAGGGCTCAGAGAATTAGTGAGAACAGTAGAACCAGGTTTAGAAAATGAGAAGGAACCAAGGACTTGATCACTCGCATTGCAACTTTCACTATTTCCTACCTCCTTGTCTCATGTGTTCAGAATTTATAGCCCTGGCATTTGACTGGCTTAATTTAGGGCCTACTATTCACTTGCTAAAATGGCAAGGTCTGAGAGGAGCCAGGTCTAGGTCCCTTCAGCTTCTGTAATGGAAGATGTTAGTGGAAGACAGACACTGGGAATGACCCATGTTCAAGAACACATGTGTACAGGTAGAAGGAAAGAGGTGGGAAGCCTGTGAGCAAAATACTTAGTTTCTACATTGAACATTTCAGTTGTTAACTCTGGATCACCCTCACCAATCTGTGTAATTCCCCAATTCCAATTTTCCAAGGTCAGAATGTTTCTCATACAGTCCTTGTGCACTAATATACTCTGTGCTCTTTCCTTTGTGGAATCCTTTATATTCTTTTGGTTTCTACAGCACACTTCCCTGTTGAGGCTTGCCTAGTTCTCCAGGCTGGCAACAGGTCTTAAGAATTAGGACCAGAGATGCTATTGATCCCCTTTCTCTCTCTCTCTTTCTCTCTCTAGCTTTTGCTATAAGGTGTATGTTCTTTCTGGAAACAAAGACAGGGAGAAAAGGAAAGTGAGAAATCACCCCCTGCAGGGATGGCCATGCTGCAATCCCTTCTCCATTCTCCTGTTGGGGTTTTTGGGCAGGCATATACTTGCACCCAGTGTATTTTCAAGCCAGGATTTGCATGGATTTGGCCATGTGGGAGCCAGGTGCTTTAAATTCCATGCCACCTGCTAGCTGGATCCTGTCTTAAAACAGCACGCTGTCTTGGTTCTTTGACTCTAGGCTAGTATATATACCTCTCTACTTGCTCCCTGGAGACACTGCTCCCGTGTTCCAGATTTTTGGGCATGCCATACATTTGCTTTCCTTCTGGCCCCTTCCTGCTCTTTCAATTTTTCAAATGTGTTGATTTATGTCTCTTTTTTTCAGGAAT
>NW_006160234.1:2303930-2311807 GCF_000334495.1 Tupaia belangeri chinensis | reverse complement strand
AGGAATGCCTTGGTATCAACTGATTTCTGACTGGTAGTCTTCACTTCTGCATGCTGTTGTGGTAATCCTTTTCACTCCCCCTGGTTTGTGAGTCAAGGCCCTGTTTAGGAGTTTTATGTGGATTCACTCTGGCCAACCAGCTGTCCTGGGATTCCTCATCCAAATTCATCTGGCCCATGCCCTGAGCCTAGATGTGGTCACAGCTGGCTCAGTTTTTCTGGAGTTCTTGGAACTTAATGCTAATGGTGGTAGGAGCAATTAATATAATATGACTCTGTGGCTAATTGGAGAAGGGGCTCAAGACTTGTCATCTTTCAAGTCCTGGTCACTTCTTTGTACCCAATTCTAATAAATAACTGAGTTTACTTTTTCCTTAAGAACCGTTCTTCCATCTAAACCTTGATTCCAGTGTAGACTATTGACTTGTTTCTTTTGTGCCAGTCTCTGGTAAGACCTTCCAGGATGGAGGCATGTCTTGTGTGAGTTCCTGACATTGACCTTGAGCCCGGCTGACTGTGACACAATTCTCTCATGCCATCTGCGTGTCTGTTGGTGCCAAAGGCCAACCATACCTTTAAAATGCTCCAGGAGGAAAGTGGCTTCTGTTGTGGACAGCTCAATAAGGATATACCTAAACAGGCTTAGATGTGGTGTAACAGCCACGGAAGTGCTCCAGGTTAGACCTCTGATACCTCTTCTCCACTTCACCATTTGCTCCTGAGCCCCTGTTCTAGGTTTCACTACCCAGCCAGCCCTCTGTCTTTTAAATTAGGTGCTCAGTGTTTCTTTCATATGCACTGAGATTAGTTCAACATTCATCTGGGTTTCCTTTTCCCTCCCTTCTCCCACCTCTGCCAAAGGATGCACTCGAACATGCTTTTGCGGTTCTGGTAAGTATCTTTACCAGCCTGTCTGGGAGAAACCAGTCATATCACAGCAGAAGTTTTATGCCAGGTGCCCCTCACAGATCGACCCTGTTGTGCTGAATATAAGGTCATCTGACACGGGCTGTGTTCCAAGAGAGGACATTTTCATGTGTTTGCTCTTCTAAACCTTCTCTACTCTCTACTCCAACCTTAGCAGCCCTCCTGCCCTCTCAACAAATGGTCTTGCTCTGTGCTTTTTGGATAGTATAGAAGTCATTTGGCATTATCCCCCCCACCCACATTGGCTGCTTCCTCAGAGTCTCTGCCTTCATTTCCCCCTCTCTTACAGAAGACGGACCCCGTCCACCTCCTTTCCCCACTTCCTAGGCTCACTCTTGGCCCCAATAGGTAGCACTGGCTCCTGGATTCTCTTTCAGATGATATTCTATCAGACAGTCTGCTTTTCCTGGACATTTTCTCTCTCTCTTCCTCTCCCTGGATCCTTCCCATCTGCCTTTAAACCAGCCTGATCTATTGCCTCTGAAAGAATGGGCCTCGGTTTTCTCCTTGCCAAACTTCTTGAATATGTGGGCTCTACCCATGGATTCAGCTTCCTCACCACTATTTCATCCAAATGTCCCGCAATCTGGCTTCTATTGTCACCAGATTCCAAAGTTTCTCTCAGAGTTCACTGTTAACCTAACTGCCAAATATAAAGGCTCGTTCTAAGACTTTTATGTTCTTTGTCCCATCAGCAACACTAGTATTGTTAAAAGAGTTGACCCTATTTTTCCTGATTGAAATGATCTCTTATATGACCGTCTTATTTTTGTTGAATATTTGAAGTGCATTTAGATTTTTAACATGCGTTTCTTTATTCTTTCTGGCTAGATTAAAGTTTCTTCAGGCTGGGAGCTGGGTGTTATAGGTAGAAATGTACTCTCATCCCAAGAGCGCCTAGAATCATGTTATGAACTTAGTAGATGCATGTCAAAAATTTTCTAAATGAAGAAATGTTATCTGCAGTGAAGTACTCATTTAGTCACTCATTTATTTACAAACAAATGATTCTCATGTGACTACTGTTTATTGATTCTATTACATGTTATAATGTAGCAACTCTTAAGACATGCATAGTTCCTGCTTTCAGAGAATTTATAGTCCAGTGGGAATACACACATATAAACATACAATTATAATGCAGAATGGTTGGTAAGTACTTTGATGGGAAAGTACTAACCTGGGGAGGGTCCCTGGAAAAATAATATATAAGAGTTGCCAAGACAAGAGAAGCAATGGTCACAACATGTTCTAAGGCTAATGAAAATGGCACCTTTGAGAAATTGACTGAAAGAACATCAGAATCATAGAAAACAGAACAAGGGAGATGAAGCAGATGGGTAATAACGTGTTCTGTGTCCAGATAAAAACAGGCATTTGATTTCCTTTGCCATTGTGAATTTTACACTGTCCACTAATGTTGTTCCCCATGGCAGTGGAAGATGAGCTGTTTTATGGCTAGAGAAACTGAGGTTTATGGAACTTGAAAACTCACTAAGTCAAAAGTAAATTTGAAAATAATACTTCCCCATGTGGCTTCCTTTTTAATTTGCTACCTAACAACAAGGGCAAACTGGCAAAGATACAAAATCATAATTTAAGAAACCCATCAGAAAGCTGAAGATGCAGAGAAGCCTAAATAAGTTATAGCCAAGGAAAAAAGAAAACATTTGGTTGTGTTCATGATGGGAGCAACAGTGGGAAAGGAGGAATCCATCATAAACAGTGGTGAAGAGAAACCAAGCTATTTTTCCATGAATTTTAATGACCACATGGGGGCTAGTGTGATGGTATCCTTAGTTACAGAACATAACATGTAATACCACCGGCCAACTCTACTTTGCATCTTCACTACACAGGAAAAGGATGTCAAAGGTGGGGACACAGCAAGGGCACTGAGAAAAATTTCCCTGAGATGCATGGGAGTTTCTTTAAGTATAGGACATAGAGCATTATAAGTGCAATGCAGTGGTCTGATGAAGGCTGGGGAAGGGCAGGTGAACTGACACATACCCACCTGAATGCATGGGGCCTTCCCTAGTGCATGACAATCTCCCATTGAAGACTAGCCTTAAACAGGAGAATTTATAGAAATCTCTTCACCACGTGCAATGAGGCTGGGGAAAGAATAGTAAGGATAACGTAAAATCACTCATAGATACTGAAGGTCTTTACTGAACCCACTGCTGTATCCCTCCAAAAACTGGAGACAGGAAAACAGAGTATAGAGAGACTTTCTGAGGCACAGAAAGCTGGAAGTGTGGCTACAAAGGAAGGATTACTCCTTAGTGACCTGAAAGCTGGTGTTCAGGTTATACTGGGTCATTGAAAAAGTCTCTACGCATTTTTGAATAGAAAAAGAGAAGAATACGTCATGAGTTTTCTGACAGCCCAATATAACTGCGATCTCTCATGGTTCAGAAAGTTACTGACTGAGATGCAAAATATAGGACGATTTCCAGAGTTTCCCTGGTGTCAGATCCCAAGTTACTGTTAAAGAACAGTTATAATCCTGTCCGCAGAATATTTCAATCCAACTGTAAATTGAATCTAATTAAAGCTACAGGAATATCTAGCTCAATAGAGATTAGATAAAAACAGCTTCTTATAATAGTGGCCTGACAAAAAGAGGTATTTATTTTCTGGGAATTTCTATTTCTTTTAAGTAAGTCTCTCTCTCTTTCTCTCTCTTTCCATACAATGTCCAACATAATAAAATAATCTGGGATATGTGAAAAAGAAAGCACATGGGGACCAGCAGTTAGTGTTATGGCTATGTTGTTGGACTCCCATGCAGTCGACCGTGGTTTGAGTCCTCGACCTGGTGGCTTAAACTCATGCCAGGCGCATGTGCGTGCATGCCCAAGATCCCGAGAGAAGAATGGAGCAGAAGGGATTGCTGTGTGGCCATTTCCCCCTGGTGGGTGATTTCTCACTTTCTGTCTCTCTGTCTCTGTCTGTCTTTCTGGCAAGTGCACACACCCTATAGCAAAAAACCTCTACAAAAAAACAACAAAAAAAACACAAAAAAACAAGCGCATGTAATACGTAATCGAGAGAAAAAGTTAATAGGAATAGACCCTTAGGTAACCAAAATGTTAAAACAGTCAACGAACTGTAAATGACAGTTAAATATATTAAGTGTACTAAATATATTAAAGGATCTAGTACAAAAAAAGTGAACAATATGTGTGACTACATGGGGAATTCCAAGAAGAAATGGAATCTATAAAAATGAACCAAATGGACCTGGTAAAAATTAAAAAGAAATAAAATGTGAGAAAGGAAGAGTTCATTCAATCAGTGTTTCAGCCATCTATTGCTACATAACCAAATGCAATACCAGGGGTTTTAATGAATAGCAGCTTATATTGTTCTCATTCTGGCTCTGGGCTGGGCTCAGCTAAATAGTTCTTTCACTCTATGTGATATCTGCTGGGCCTACAATTGCCAAGATGTCTTCTTTCATCATATGTTTGTTGTCCAGTTTGCCAGAAGACTTTGGGACTGACTGGTAATCTGTATTTCTTTCTATAGGGCCTTGCCAAATATCTAATCTTGGCATCCTCACAAAATGATTTCATAGAGGCAGGTTTTTAGTGGTGGTGCCTACATTTCAAGAAAAGAAGAATTTACAAATCCTCTTAAGATCTAGGTTTGTAAGCCTTAAGACGGAATTTCTGATGCTGTTGTTTAAAGCAAACCACAGGTCCAGCCCGGATTTCACCACTTGGGATATAGAACAGCATGTGTGCAGAGGGGAGGGAGACTTGATGGTGGCTATCTCTAGAGATTGTCCATTACGCCCTTTCCTATGACCGCAACGAATCACATCCCTTCTATGTGAAGATTATACTAATAGTCAATCTCCTTCCAAGGTCACCAAAATCTCGTCTAATGTCATCAGGCTGAAATCCAGCATTTTATGATCTGTATCAAGTCCAAATATGGATGATGCTTCTCAAGTGCATCTCTCCTCCATCTATAGAAAAATTTACCTTCTTTATGCACATCCAACATCAAATGATAAAACACTGATAGAATAACTACAATAGATATTTCTGTTTAAAAAGAGGAAATTGGAAGGCAAATAGCAGTGATCCATAGAATTTCAAAAACGAAGTTAAGCTTTTGTCCACAGTATCCTCTGCTCGGAGAAGCATAGAACATTTCATGATAAAAGCTCAGTTTTGTTCTTTGAGATTCGTTCTGTGCAGTTTGCTGGGATCCAGGCTGTGGTCTCTGGAGTATCCTTTTCCCTTAGGAATGGTCTGATTTTACAGATGAATAGCTTTCTTAGCCTTTTTTATCCCCCTACAAGTTTTATGTACTCTTTCATTTTAGTCCAAATATGAGGTACCTTTAAAAAAAATTGCCAGAGGGTGTGCATACTTTCTGAAAAGAGACAGGGAATTTTTGAGAAGGTGAGAAAACACCCCCCACCACCACCATGGGGGCAATGGCCATGCCACAAGCCCTTCTCTTACATCTTTTCCTCCTTTTAGGATTTTGGGCATGTGTGCATATGTGCCTGGCATGTTTCTCAAGCCACCAGGTCTAGGACTTGAACTATCCTATTAGTCATGTGGCATCCAGCATTTGTTTTTTGGAGAGTTTTTTTTTTTTTTTTAGGTTTTTTTTTTGGTTTTTTTTTTTTTTTTTTTTTTTTGCTATAAGGCGCGTACACTCGCCAGACAGACAGAGAGAGACAGAAAGACAGAAAGTGAGAAATCACTCCCCAGGGGGAATGGCCATACCACAATCCCTTCTCCTCTGTACTCCTCTTGGGATCTTGGGCACGCATGCACACGCGCCCAGTGTGAGTTTAAGCCACCAGGTCCGGGACTCGAACCGTGGTCGACTACGTGGGAGTCCAGCGACACAGCCATTATGCTAACTGCTGGTCCCGCATCCAGCCATCTTAACCATGATGCCATGGGCTGGCCTGTGTGGTGATTTTTTTTGTTCGTTTGTTTTTTAGTTTTTTTGCCTTAGAGCATGCACACTCACTGGAAAAAAAGAGAGAGACAGAGACAGAAGGAAAGTGAGAAGTCACTCCCCAGAAAGGATGGCCACACCACAAACCTCCTCCATTCTCTTCCTCGGATCTTGGGCACATACACACATATGTCACCAGTGTGAGTTTCAAGCCATTGGGTCCGAGACTTGAACCATGGAAAGCCACGTGGAAATTCCACGATGTAACCATTATGACATTTGCTGGCCCTGTATGTGGTGATTTTATGAGCAAAACTTTATGATTTCTCTATGAGTCTTTTTGTGGGTTCACCCCATTACACAGAAGCCATTTTTACAAATCTGCTTGAGGCAGAACTCTGTCCACTTTGAGCTGTAAACTGAGGTGCTTTGGTCCAATGTTTGTAAGATCCTTAGAAGCTTTTTGGTTTCTGGTCTTCAAAATGTTCACGGAAAAAATCATATTATGAAAAAACTATGCATGGATTTTATTTTTTTAAATTTCACATCACAATGAGCTCCTACTCTTAATTCACGTTTTTTACAATTTATTTGAAGTCCTCTTGTATTTATGAGACACACTATAAATCTTTCTAAAGTCTTAATGAGAGATCTTATGGTCACATCCTTAATTTGGCCTTAACCTTGAGGCCACATTGTAGTTCCCAGGGTTTAGTTTTCACTCTTGGGCCATTGTTACTTACAGAATATTTTCCAAGTTGGAGAACCTGGGAATTAAAATATCAATAAGGTAAGTATCTAAATGATCCAGAGCAACAGTGACTCAGCATTTATGAGCTAGTACCTAGCATCTGTACTTTAAATACTATTCCCAACTCAAAAGAACCAGGGCTCCTTCAAGAATTGGTGATTCAAAGTTTGAGGAATAAATAAGATGATTTTTGACCATCACATCATGTCAGAAAACCAGCAAGCTCTCAGTTGGCAAGAATGTGGAGAACTCTGAAGCCTTTACATTGCTAATGGGAATGTAAAAATTCAACTGCTGTGAAGCATAGGTTGGAAGTTTCTCAAAAAGCTAAACATAGAATTAGTGTATGACCCAGAAATTCTACTCCTAGGTATATATTCCAACAGATTGAAATTTGGGACTAAAATAGATACATGTATGCCAATGTTCATTGCAGCATTATTACAATAGCCCAAAGATGGAAGCAGCCCAAGTGTCCATTGACGGATGACTAGATAGGCAAAATGTGATATATACATAAAATGAAATACTATTCTCACATAAAAGGGAGTGATCATAAATGATGTCTGCTACAACATAGATGGACCCTGAAAACATTAAGCTAAGTGAACTAAGCCAGACACAAAGGACAAATGTCATATGATTCTGCCTGTCTGAGCTATCTAAAATAGACATGTTCATAGAAATAGAAAGTATATTAGAGGCTACCAGAGGTTGTGAGAGGGGATGGGGAATTATTACTTAATGGTACAGAGTTTAAGTTGGTGTTGGTGAAAGGTTTTGGAAATAGATCATGATCATGGTTGTGTAACTTTATGACTATAATTAGTGTCACTGAATTGTACGCTTGAAAATTGCTAAGGCCCAGCTGTGGTGGTGGGCATGGCTAAGACCCTGCTCTGCAGGCTGGGACACATAGGTGAAAGATTAATGAGGAGTGTTATAATGGAAGGACCTGTTTGATACCACTGATTCAATTGATCAATTTTAGAATCATTAAAGAAGAGTCCTCCAACCTGATGATATGATGTGGTGAAAAGTATGCTGCATGGATGATTTTCACTTTAAATAATATTGAACTTAAATCGGATCAAACCTCCAGCTTTTACCTCCAGTTTATAGGAAATATGTAGGAAAGAAGAGCTAGTAAAACCCCACCACGAGGAGGCAACCAACCCAAATCAGAATCTAGGTCATTTTAGAGAACAAACGACCTGCTTTTATAATAGTAATTGGCCTGGGAAAAGGGGAGGAGTAGGGAA
>NW_006160234.1:2303212-2303899 GCF_000334495.1 Tupaia belangeri chinensis | reverse complement strand
TAGTTTTACAAAATGAAACCTCACAACCAAATGCAGTATGTAGCCCTTCTTTAGATCTTGGCTAGAACTAGCAATCGTAAACTGACATCTTGGAGACAGTCAGGGAAATTTGAATGTGTTCTTTTATTTCATGGTGTTAATAAACACTCGTTAACTTTTGTTTGATTTAATAATGACATAGATTATATGAGAAGTCTTCAAAATTCATGAAAAATATGTATTATGAAAAATTATGCTTATATTTCATTTTTTGCACCCAAATCAATTTATATTTTTACCCATTTTTCTGCAAATTTTCTGAAGTTCTCTTGTATATGCATACATAAATAGATCATAGATAGTAACATTCTTATCAGTTAGAGAAAAATACAAGAGAATGTTGGGGTAGAATGACATGCTGGATTTGCTTTAAAATATTCTGAGAAAAATAAACCACAAATTTGTGGAGACAGATGAAATAAGATTGGGAAAGTGCCGATGATTGCTAACGGAGACTGGTGGGTTCATCAGGGTTCATGATATTTTTCTCTCTCTATGTGTATTGAAACACAACTAAAAGTTTTAAAAATTATGTTTGCCTTTCTTGAATAAGAAAATATCATCTATAAGAGTGGGACTCTATTCCCACTTTGCCTAGATTTAAAGACCTGGTGAATGTAATTTGGAGCGGCATCAGTACGGATCAGC
>NW_006160234.1:2296016-2303199 GCF_000334495.1 Tupaia belangeri chinensis | reverse complement strand
CACAGGCTCTGCTTGGGAACACAGAGATATCTTGAGCGGCAGCTTTGAGGAGCTGAGATCGGGTTGAATTAAAAGACACGGCCTGCATACAAACAGTTGGATCACATCAGTGAGGGACTTTATGTTCCCTTTGTGCTTCTGGCCTGGCAGTCTCTTCTTTGTGCCAACAGCTCTGTCTCTCACAAGCTGGAGGGTGATTCTTCATTCAGTGAGTTAATTTTAAATGAAATGAAAACCCAAGTCATAATGTTTGGTTCACTACGCAGGCAACAGGCAGTGTCTGCCTCATTAATGATTAACATGGCAGCTGGTAATGTCTTGCAGCTGGTTGACCAGTTTAATGATGCCAAAATCTGGCTACATCCTCCTCCTCCTGCTTTGACCAATGCAGGGATTAGCTTTCCTCACAGTGGCTTAAGCTTGGTGCTTTGCGCTTGGTGAATAAGGACATAGATTATCAAAAAGCAGGGATAATCATTTTTGTGATGGGGTCAGCTCAAGTGCAAAGGCTATGATTATTTTGCTGCACTAGACACACAGACTGCATGAGCCAGGGTGCATTTATCTGATGTTGGAAGAAACAGGATGTTAGAAGTTCCAAAAGGCGAGAGTAAGTCTCAGGGGCCACTGGTATTAGAGACTAGCCCTGGAAGAAGATCAAGGAGGAGCCAGGTAGACAATGAAAGAATAAGAATCTGTTTTTCCTAGAGGAACATGAAAGGCCCAGAATTTAAGAATAATGTACAGGTTGCAGCAGGCAAAAGTACTGAAATCCAGGCTCATCTAGACAGAAAATTGCAGCAAGGATGTAACCTCTGTAACACTGTAATATGAATATCAAGTTTATATTTCTGCACAGTTAAAAATCTGAGAAGACTTGAACTCTGAAGTGTCTATGGGGAAATGCCTACTTTGGGCTGGGTGGCCAGTCAGGGAACTGGGAGGCAGGCAGAAAGGAGTAAAGGTGAACCTGAGGACTTTAAAATCAGCAGTGGGAGTTGAAGTCAGCCTTTCTATGTATTAGGTGTGTGACTTTGGACAGGCTTCTTAACATCTTCTATCTCCTCATGTATGAAAGAGTACACCATAAGGATCAAAAAACTGGAGCCAACAGGTTGCATGATGGTTGAAGTGTTGGACTCCTACATGGCTGACTGCAGTTTGAGTCCTAGACCTTGAGGCTTGCTTTGCTCACTTTCCCTCTCTCTTCTTTCTATGTGTCTCTCTGGTGAGCACACGCGTCCTATAACAAATTAAAAAAAATAATAAATACAATAATTTTTAAAAAGGATGAAATAACTAACATATTAAATAATAGCTATTATTATTCCTTGAAAAGTCTCCAATATTAGTCTTCTTTTTCCTTTAGTCATAGATGCTATATGCATACTTCAATGTCAAAAAGACATTACAGGTGAGGAAACCAAGGCTCAGGATGTGCCCTGGTCATTGCCAGGAAGCAGTGGAGGTGGGAGTAAGCCACTTCTCCTGACTTCTTCATGACATCTGCTCTCTGAACTTCCTGCTGTCTATTACAGTTTGCCAGTTTCTCACCTCTCCTGGTTTTAGCTTACCCTTTGCCCTAGCATTCCTTATCATTTTGAGCAGTAACCTGGACTGCTTTGCAGGCGCTCGGAACTTCCGGCAGCATAGGTTGGTTTACTAATAGAAGGCACCACAACAAGAGAACAGAGCTCCAATGTGGTGCCGTCTCTGCACCGGCTGCTTGACTTCCCTGATGCCCGTAATTAAGATGATGCTGTTGATATTCCAGGTCGTGAAGACGGATTTTGAATTAAGTACTTGTACCCTTAGTTTGTTCTTACCTGATGGATGTGGTGACTGCTCTGTGCCTGTTCTGTGATCCGAGTTACTCATCTTACAGCACTAGAGGTTGCAAGGACACCAGAGGAGAATAGGTTGTTAGGAATCTAACACTTCCACCCACCCCACCCTCAGCCTCTTATTCACACAGGCACACAGACACGTGCACACACATATGTGAGCCTCAGCACCCTCCCCTTCTTCCTGTTGGAATGGAGCCCCCTCAGTTCCTGAACAGACACTATTTCACTTGGAAGAAGTGTTCCACCTCCCCCCTTCTAAAACCTTGTCAGGATAAGAAAAACGGAAGCTGTGACTTTTCAACGCCATCTGGTAAGTTAGATTGAGCATCGGCACTGCAGCATGCATGTGTGTGTTGTGCGGAAACAGGCCGCTCTAGGATTAAATAGCTGACTCTCCCACGGGGCTCTCAGGGAAAGGAGGCATTTCCAAAGCCTGCCTTGCCGAGAGGATGCCAGGAATCGGCCACCCCTCCCCTCAATCATAGCTGTCCCCTCTCATCCTGTGTGAGACATGAGCATACTCACAGTCCCAGACCACCTGCCCCAGGTCCTGGCAAAGCCCTGGTTCAGTTAATGAGGAGTTTAATAATCTCTGTGCATGCCAATGTGGGCCATAACATCTAAGTCCTCTTTATCCAACCCCAGGCAATCTTTCTTTGTTTTTATCAGTGGCACTAGTAGAACCCAGCTAATTGCAAATCCTGCAATGAAAAATATTATTGAAGTAAAACTGAGGATGAAGAGAGCCTTCCCATCCACTTCCTCCAGCAGGGTTGAAGCTCCCTTCTACAGCAGTCAGAACTGAATTATGAAATGAACAAGTCCCAGCCTAGGGGGAGGCAGCAACATCTGCCAGTGAGGTTGGAAAGAGAGCAGTGTGTGGTCACTTCACATGGGCTAAGTTCCCTGGGGATGGAGAAGAGAAGAGAAGAGGTTATGTCAGGAGAGGTAGTCCTCTCCATCACTGGCCCTTGACACTCCTCACTCTAATATGTTTCTGTGTCCTTCCTTCAGCCCAGTCAGGGGCCAGCACTGTAAGCCTAGAGCCGTAGTTTATGATGTCCTGGCATCAGCCTACTGGCATTGGCTGAACCACTAGGCCTAATCCATTGCTGCTAAGGGAGAGGCTTTACATACGGTCTTAGTCATCTATGATGTTGCAAAACAGAAACACCTGAGACTAGGTGACTTATAAAGAATACTGTTTATTTGGCTTATGATTCTGGTGGCTGCAAAGTCCAAAGTCTTGGGGCCAGCATCAGGCTGGTGTCACAGTGTCTCTATATCACAATATGGTTGACAGAGCAGAGAAGATGGCAGGTGTGTGCAAAAAGAGGGACCTGAAAGAAGCCATCTTCCTTTGAAAACACACCACTCTCATGAGAACTAACTCATGAGAATTAGAACTCACTCTACCTTGGGAGACAGCAATAATCCATTCACTAGGGCAGTGCCTCCATGATCCAAACTCTGCCCATTAAGCATCACTTCCAAGGTCTCACCACCTCCCAATGACACTAGGGATCAAATTCTAAAACATGGAACTTTGAGGGAGAAATACTACCTAAACCATACCAGATGTGTTGGCTTTGTGATGTGTGGGTTTGTGTAGGTAAACTATATTTCCCAGAATTCCTTTTCTATATGTTTCTTGTTAGGGGAAACCACACACAAAATTCCTATGTGAGATGCGAGAGTAAGTCTCAGGGGCCACTGGTATTAGAGACTAGCCCTGGAAGAAGATCAAGGAGGAGCCAGGTAGACAATGAAAGAATAAGAATCTGTTTTTCCTAGAGGAACATGAAAGGCCCAGAATTTAAGAATAATGTACAGGTTGCAGCAGGCAAAAGTACTGAAATCCAGGCTCATCTAGACAGAAAATTGCAGCAAGGATGTAACCTCTGTAACACTGTAATATGAATATCAAGTTTATATTTCTGCACAGTTAAAAATCTGAGAAGACTTGAACTCTGAAGTGTCTATGGGGAAATGCCTACTTTGGGCTGGGTGGCCAGTCAGGGAACTGGGAGGCAGGCAGAAAGGAGTAAAGGTGAACCTGAGGACTTTAAAATCAGCAGTGGGAGTTGAAGTCAGCCTTTCTATGTATTAGGTGTGTGACTTTGGACAGGCTTCTTAACATCTTCTATCTCCTCATGTATGAAAGAGTACACCATAAGGATCAAAAAACTGGAGCCAACAGGTTGCATGATGGTTGAAGTGTTGGACTCCTACATGGCTGACTGCAGTTTGAGTCCTAGACCTTGAGGCTTGCTTTGCTCACTTTCCCTCTCTCTTCTTTCTATGTGTCTCTCTGGTGAGCACACGCGTCCTATAACAAATTAAAAAAAATAATAAATACAATAATTTTTAAAAAGGATGAAATAACTAACATATTAAATAATAGCTATTATTATTCCTTGAAAAGTCTCCAATATTAGTCTTCTTTTTCCTTTAGTCATAGATGCTATATGCATACTTCAATGTCAAAAAGACATTACAGGTGAGGAAACCAAGGCTCAGGATGTGCCCTGGTCATTGCCAGGAAGCAGTGGAGGTGGGAGTAAGCCACTTCTCCTGACTTCTTCATGACATCTGCTCTCTGAACTTCCTGCTGTCTATTACAGTTTGCCAGTTTCTCACCTCTCCTGGTTTTAGCTTACCCTTTGCCCTAGCATTCCTTATCATTTTGAGCAGTAACCTGGACTGCTTTGCAGGCGCTCGGAACTTCCGGCAGCATAGGTTGGTTTACTAATAGAAGGCACCACAACAAGAGAACAGAGCTCCAATGTGGTGCCGTCTCTGCACCGGCTGCTTGACTTCCCTGATGCCCGTAATTAAGATGATGCTGTTGATATTCCAGGTCGTGAAGACGGATTTTGAATTAAGTACTTGTACCCTTAGTTTGTTCTTACCTGATGGATGTGGTGACTGCTCTGTGCCTGTTCTGTGATCCGAGTTACTCATCTTACAGCACTAGAGGTTGCAAGGACACCAGAGGAGAATAGGTTGTTAGGAATCTAACACTTCCACCCACCCCACCCTCAGCCTCTTATTCACACAGGCACACAGACACGTGCACACACATATGTGAGCCTCAGCACCCTCCCCTTCTTCCTGTTGGAATGGAGCCCCCTCAGTTCCTGAACAGACACTATTTCACTTGGAAGAAGTGTTCCACCTCCCCCCTTCTAAAACCTTGTCAGGATAAGAAAAACGGAAGCTGTGACTTTTCAACGCCATCTGGTAAGTTAGATTGAGCATCGGCACTGCAGCATGCATGTGTGTGTTGTGCGGAAACAGGCCGCTCTAGGATTAAATAGCTGACTCTCCCACGGGGCTCTCAGGGAAAGGAGGCATTTCCAAAGCCTGCCTTGCCGAGAGGATGCCAGGAATCGGCCACCCCTCCCCTCAATCATAGCTGTCCCCTCTCATCCTGTGTGAGACATGAGCATACTCACAGTCCCAGACCACCTGCCCCAGGTCCTGGCAAAGCCCTGGTTCAGTTAATGAGGAGTTTAATAATCTCTGTGCATGCCAATGTGGGCCATAACATCTAAGTCCTCTTTATCCAACCCCAGGCAATCTTTCTTTGTTTTTATCAGTGGCACTAGTAGAACCCAGCTAATTGCAAATCCTGCAATGAAAAATATTATTGAAGTAAAACTGAGGATGAAGAGAGCCTTCCCATCCACTTCCTCCAGCAGGGTTGAAGCTCCCTTCTACAGCAGTCAGAACTGAATTATGAAATGAACAAGTCCCAGCCTAGGGGGAGGCAGCAACATCTGCCAGTGAGGTTGGAAAGAGAGCAGTGTGTGGTCACTTCACATGGGCTAAGTTCCCTGGGGATGGAGAAGAGAAGAGAAGAGGTTATGTCAGGAGAGGTAGTCCTCTCCATCACTGGCCCTTGACACTCCTCACTCTAATATGTTTCTGTGTCCTTCCTTCAGCCCAGTCAGGGGCCAGCACTGTAAGCCTAGAGCCGTAGTTTATGATGTCCTGGCATCAGCCTACTGGCATTGGCTGAACCACTAGGCCTAATCCATTGCTGCTAAGGGAGAGGCTTTACATACGGTCTTAGTCATCTATGATGTTGCAAAACAGAAACACCTGAGACTAGGTGACTTATAAAGAATACTGTTTATTTGGCTTATGATTCTGGTGGCTGCAAAGTCCAAAGTCTTGGGGCCAGCATCAGGCTGGTGTCACAGTGTCTCTATATCACAATATGGTTGACAGAGCAGAGAAGATGGCAGGTGTGTGCAAAAAGAGGGACCTGAAAGAAGCCATCTTCCTTTGAAAACACACCACTCTCATGAGAACTAACTCATGAGAATTAGAACTCACTCTACCTTGGGAGACAGCAATAATCCATTCACTAGGGCAGTGCCTCCATGATCCAAACTCTGCCCATTAAGCATCACTTCCAAGGTCTCACCACCTCCCAATGACACTAGGGATCAAATTCTAAAACATGGAACTTTGAGGGAGAAATACTACCTAAACCATACCAGATGTGTTGGCTTTGTGATGTGTGGGTTTGTGTAGGTAAACTATATTTCCCAGAATTCCTTTTCTATATGTTTCTTGTTAGGGGAAACCACACACAAAATTCCTATGTGAGATTTGGGGGGCACTTTGTAGTTCACACACATTGTTTCTGATCTGCTGACTCACCTCCTTAGCATGGAGCAGCTACTGTGTCTGCTATTTGCTCTACCTTCTTTTGGATCTTCCAGCTTGTCTGGCTTTTAGACCAGACATGTGTATTTGGCTCCCAGTAGCTTCTGCGGGACCAACTGCATACCACCAAGGTTAGAGGTGACAAAGGCTGACAGGGATTTCAGATTGTCCTCATGAGCTGTGAGGTCTTCTTGTTCTTAATTTTCCCTCCTTTCCTGTCTGTCTAGCCTGTGGTTTTGATGCTCCAAATTCATCTGTGCAGAGGCTATATAACCAGGTCTTATACATAAAGTCTACCAGTTTGTCTATCTGTATGTCTGTCCATCCATTCATTTGTCAGCCTGCCTACCTGACTGAGTATTGTCTATCAGAATGTCCCAATGGGCTGACTTGAAAACAGGTTGAGCTAGAGAAGAGAGTTCCTGAATTCCCGTAAGGCTGCTGCCTGGGGCTTTAAAGACATTGCATTCATGACTAAACACCTTCCAACATGTTTTCCTCCTTTCAGTTCTGGGAAGTGACCTCTGTCCCTTACATATTCCGTACACATAGGGAGCTATGTTTGCTGTGTGGGTGGCTGCCTTAGCATTGTAAAGCCCTCTTCCAGCTACCTGTCAAGTGTACCTCCCACTGTACATATTTTGCTCCATTTCATT
>NW_006160234.1:2262303-2295969 GCF_000334495.1 Tupaia belangeri chinensis | reverse complement strand
GCTTCTCCAGCACTTGAATCTCCAGGAAATCTGAGACTATCTTGTCTTGAATCACCCTAAGCCTAATGGACCACCTTCTCTGTGGAAGCCAGCTAGGTGGGAGATACAAAGTAAAGGACTAAGCTAGGTTGTCAGTACAACAGACCCTGAGAGCTGCCCCTCCTGTGCAGGACAGGCAGATGAAGGAGGGAGCAGAATTTGCTTTCCTTTACTGTAGTGTGGGAGTATCACAGACCTGTCGCTCAGTTCAAGATCAGAGAAAGTTCCCAACAAGAAACCAGCTTTGTCCAACTGTTTCTCCCTGCCCCCTGCTGACTGCTGGGAGCTATCTAAGAGATTAAGGCTGACATTCCCCTTTCCTTTCTCAGGCAGCAGAAACTGGGCTCCTCCTACTCACATCACAAAAGATAGAGCCTGGAAACACTAGTACCTTTGACTAATTTGCCCTAAGTCCCTTGTCATAGGATGTATAGTGTATTTTGCATTTTGAGGTTTGATGGGTAGGTTGATGCCTCCTGGTAATTTCTCAGCACAAAATAATGACAGCTTGAATGAAATTCAATGGTTACTATTTTTTCCCAATTCTTAGATATTGTTTTGCACCAGCTCATTACTTCCTCTAGTTAGAATTGGTAGCAGAAACAGAAGGGGTGAAATACCACCAAGGGGACTATTCCTTCTGTGTTCATAGCAGGTGTCTCCATTAGGTTTTTCCTAAGAGCCACATCCAGGTGTATCAAATTAGTACAGAGGGTCACAGGTTCATTTGCATGTGATCTGCATATTATTTCTGAGTACCTAGATAAACAGTGCTGATGCTTTTCAGGCAAGTCCAAGTTGAAATTTCATTTCTTCACACCAGAACCCACATGATCACATACACACAAGAAACATCAAGTCAGGGAGAGAGGGGAGAGCTATGTGGGAAGATTCTGTGCTATTTTGCCCTGCAGCCTATTCAAGTAGATGTCTCAGGGTGGGTAAGAAAGCTGGAGGTGTTGGAGGAGCTGGAGGAGCCTATTCTGGAAGGATTTTCCCATCTAAAAGATTAATCATAATGAAAGTGATGATGATGATGGTGACAACAACTAGTTTTGAAGTCCCTATGAGACCTCTCCAGGCCCAAAGTATACACAGATCCATCTACCTGATCTCCAAGAAAGTGTGACTATTGACTTAATTCACGAATTCACAGTCTAAGTAGAAAAAAGTAAGCGAAGTCTATTGGTGCCAAGTATGTATTCCAAACAATATCCTGCATTCAAAGGATTCTTCTCCCAGTATCCTTTAGGGAAAATCCAGTCATCCCCTCTAAACCCCCTACTCACCTGTCCTCATTCTTCTCATCCATTCCTTCTCACTGCCATCAGATTCAGGATCTGTTATGAGGTTTATTTTCCTTGCCAACAGCCTGCGGGCTTAAAAACACCAGCTCGCTCTTTCTTTTGGCTGAGTTAAAAGAACATCTCATCTGATTTCCTCAGGGACTTGATACACTCTTCTCTAACGTTTTCTTCTCTTTTCCTTACCTCTGCCTCTGTCTGTCTCTGGTTTCAGTTTCCCATACCCCTGTGCTCTCCCCTTTCTGCATCCCATACGAGATGACAGGAAACTCAGTCTGAGCAGAAGGGCAGCAGAGGGAGAGTCATGCTCTGGATGCGAACAGGGCAGCAGGAGGTGGTGGATGCCATGCTCAGGAAGCCAGAGCCCTGTAACGATGGCACAAAATCCTGTGATTACACACTCCATAAAACCTGCCCTGCTGCAGCTGGAGGATTGAGTTTCGTTAAGACCTTTAAAAAAAGCAGTGAGTGCGGCAGCTACTGGGGCTGTAGGAGATTCATTCCTAGACTAGGCTGTCTGGCTCAGATGGAGGGAGGAGAGGGCCAATTAGCCAGATCTGCATGAAGGCCCAGGCTCAGAGGGACACAGAAACTAGGCTGCCAGTGTACAGTGGGATTAATTGACCAGCCTTTCAGTCCAGAGTGAAGCAGGCTTGATAGCAGACCCCAGGGAGCTGAAAAAACAGCTCTTTTGTATTTTTCTGTTTGACTTGTGCTTATTTGTTCTTCCTCTAAGGAGCTCAAGGTACTTTCAGTACCCCACACAGCAGCCAGTTCATCCTGCGTTTTTATACCACATCTCAGTGGATGTGGCAGATGCCTAGCATTTTGGATCAGTCTCTAAGAAGCCTTGTTGGGTCCCCACAAATTCATCTCCAATCTAGGTCAACCCTTACCTCTCCTTAGAGAGCAGAAATGATTAGGAGCTCATTTTATGTATTTATTTATTTTTTGGGAGAGTTTTTTTTTGCTATAGGGCACGTGCGCTCGCCAGACAGACAGAGAGAGAGAGACAGAAAGTGAGAAATCAGCCCCCAAGGGGGGATGGCCATGCCGCAATCCCTTCTCCTCCATTTCTTCTTGGGATCTTGGGCATGCATGCCCACGCGCTGGCTGTGAGTCTTAAGCCACCGGGTCCGGGACGCGAACCACGGTCAACCACATGGGAGTCCAGCAACACAGCCATTACACTAACTGCTGGTCCCGGGAGCTTATTTTATTGATGGGCAAAGCCACCAATGAACAGAAGGGTCTTTTGTAATTCTTCACTATTACAGGCCCCTTCCAAGGCTCTGGGTGGAACCCTGGTAATACATTCATATGATTATACATTTTGGATATTAATTTTTTTAACCCAAATTGTTCAGATCACTACTTCAATTCTTCTCTTCTGTCTCACTTCTTATGTGAGGAGATGTTGGAATGTCTATGGGCATTTTGAATCCAGCTAAGGGGAAGTCAGAACGAGATTTGGGTTAGTGGGTACATTAATATAGGTCGCAATCACTCCCACACATTGTTATGTTGTTGCCAGCTGTCCCAGTTTAGGAGTGGCTTTCCAGTCACAGTGCTGGCTCTCTAGCCCCCAAAGTTGTAGGGCCAGAAGTTCTATCATGATATGAACATGTCATGATGAGTGATACTGGATGTACACAGTTAGCAGAGAAAAACAAGGTTCGAAATGTAGAGAGTTAGAAGCTTCTGTATGGAAAATTCTTTTAAATCTTACAACTCACATATAAAATAAAAAATAAACACGATAGTTTTTTCCAAATTTGTCAACAATCCTAAAAATTGATATTACATTCTCGTAAGCTATGAAACTAAAATTTTTCTAAATTATCAATAAAAACCAAATGCCCACCCAATATGCTAGGGGAATGACTAAACTGTCCTTCTAATCTCTCCATAGACACTTATAGAATCATGGTCATATGAAGAGGTGATTTTGCATTCCATAATGTGTGATGAAAGAAGCCATGTAGGGATGTATCAGGTGATGAGTAAAAAAGCATTATGTTTTTTTTTAAAATTTGTGATGTAATATGGTACATGTCAGCTTTCAAAAATACAGAATCCATTATGATTTACTTTTTCACTCAAAACAAATACTTGCTTTTATACCTAATTTCGAATTTGTAATTCTGTTTTCTAATAGAGAAATTCCCAAATTGTCTAAGCATCAGGCTTAGTAAACCTTGAATCTGTCCCACTGGTTCGACTTGTCCTTGGCCCCCAGTGGCTCTCTTGCTTTCCAGAACCAGACTGTAAACCTGGTGCTCAAGCTATAGGCCAATCCAATGAATGAACCCTCCCAACTATTTGCTTAAACTCTTTGTGTACAGAAGTAAAACTTCCTGGAGTATCTTGCCTCTCCTAAGCATTTTATTTTTTTCAGGTATGTAAGATATACGTAGAAATCTGTTGAAAAATCCCTGGGATAATCTGAATGTAGTTGAAAATTGGATACTACCTAATTGTATGCATTTGACCAAGTCGACATATTTTTTTTGACCCTGATTTCCTCATTTTTTATTTAGGCATAATTATGATGGTCTGGTCTCTCTCATAGGGTCATGGTGAGTGCCACTGGAATTAAAGAACAGGTTAAAGTTCTCTGAAATGTACAAAGTGCTTTGAAAACAGACGGGATTATGTTTTATTTATAAAGCAGAAGCATCCATCTTCTAAGGAGATGTTAGGTACTTAGACTGGGATTTCAAATGAGTCAATATATTTTACATTTGTCCTTCTGACAGTTACCACCACTTATGTTTTACAAGTCTCTGCAAAAAGATGTGGCATCAACTGTGGTATGTGTCATTGGGCAAACAACCATACCTCTCAGATGTTGGAGGTTATTAGAAGATTTGGTGTATACAGAGGGGCTTAATTCAATTCACAATGTCAGGAGCTACTCCTTTGAGGTGATTTTTCTCCCTGTGCACTGAATCCTCTGATGCTTCTAATTGACTTGAAAGTATCTTGTCTCTCCTTGGAAATGTCACCTAGCCCTTTCCAAGTGCACTTCCAGGCAACCAGGATCAATACATGGCTTAGGTTAAGCATATTAGGTAGTGATTGACAGCCCAAGCGAGTGTATGCTTTAGCTGCTAGCATCGGTTCTGAGCTGAGAACCTGCTGAAACCCATTCATATCTATGACATAGGAAGCAACATCTTGAGAAGTGGTGCAGCCTGGAGATAGAAAGTAGAGTT
The DNA here is from genome assembly GCF_000334495.1 of Tupaia belangeri chinensis. NCBI lineage: Eukaryota > Metazoa > Chordata > Mammalia > Scandentia > Tupaiidae > Tupaia > Tupaia belangeri. The sequence continues at coordinate 2,291,408 of NW_006160234.1, read as the reverse complement.
TATCACAGCTGACCTCCAGGTTCAAGCTAGTCAGAGGGCTTGGAATTCAAAGTCATTTTCAGTTAAACAGTTATTTGCTGGGCACTTATTTTGTTCCAGACATTGTGTGGTACATGATGGGCTACAATAAACACCAGGCTTGTCCATTCCCATAATGAGCTTCCAGAATTGTAGGGGGTTAAACACATACACAGCAGATTTTTTTTGTTGTTTTTTGGACCAATGGCTGTAACAGCAGTAGAATAAGAGCTTCTAACAACCAAGGAGAGATATCATGATCTATGTATTTTGCCTTCAGTTTTCCTGATTTTAACAGCTGGAAAAGCTTGTCTAAAAAGAGACTTTGGTTGAGGAATTGCAGTTAACACTTACACCAGCTCAGTTCACAAATGACTCTTTGTTCCTTCTCTGTAGCCATGTGGCACTCATTTCCCATAAGGTGTTAGTCATTGTACTTGGCCTGATTCAAACGTATTCACTTTCTGGCTTTAAGGAGTATGTGACTGGATATAATAGATTTTCATAAATGCAGACAGTATTGCTGGTGCTTAGGGGTGGGATGGGTACATAGAGGGAGTGTTGGTGCCCCCAGCCATGGTCGCACTCTCACTCAGTTCCTCTGTGGCTACTTACACTTGGTTGCAGGACAGTGAAACAGCTCTAGGGCTGGGTCTATGAACACAGGCCACCATGGCCTGACCCCTATGGGGACTAAACACCTAGCCTGTGCTTCATTTGTTGTGGTCCAGCCATCTCCAAACATTAGTCTCCTTCAGCATCCTGCTATTACAGGGGTCTTTTGTCCTTAAGGCTGAGAAGCAAAAGAATGTATAAGATAACAAGATATTGGGGGCTGGCAGGTGGTATGGTGGTTAAGGGTGCTAGACTCCCACGTGGCCGACCACAGTTTGAGTCCTGAACCTGGTGGCTTGCTTTCTTGCTTTTTCTCTCTTTCTGTCCCTCTCTGGTTTAGTTAAAATAAATAAATAAAATAATTGCTTTTTAAAAAAGATAACAAGATGTCTTATCTGTGGAGAGAAGGCAGAGTCACGGACTTGGAGGAGTTCGAAGATCTAGATTATAGTCCTGCCTCAGCCACAGTGAGCTGTGTGTTTTTGTTTTTGTTTTTGTTTTTCTTTTTCTTTTTCCCTGTCCTTCTCCAACTCTTCTTCTACATTCCGATTCAATCAGGTTAGGATGTGTGTGTATGTGCATGCATGTTTTTAGACGTTATCACCTTTACTACAGGTTGGAGGCTGATCTCTCTCTAGATAGACTCAAGAGTTTAAGGCTAGCTGGCACTAAGCCCTGGCCAGGCTGTCTCAATAGCAGTTTTTCATTTCATTTATTTTTCTTTCTTTCTTTCTTCCTTCCTTCCTTCCTTCCTTCCTTCCTTCCTTCCTTCCTTCCTTCCTTCCTTTCTTCCTTTCTTCCTTTCTTTTAAAAAAATTTATAGATTTTTGCCCAGCATGCACTTGCTGGGGAAAGAAAGAGACAGAAGGAAATCACCCCCCCCCCAGGAGGATAGCCACACCACAATCCCTTCTCTTCCCAGGATCTTGGGCAACTGTGCACATGCACAGCATGAGTTTCAAGCCACCAGATCTGGGACTTGAACCATGGTCAGCCATGTGGGAGTTCGGTGATGTAACTTCAGTGCCATCTGCTGGTCCCTCAATAGCAGTTTTTCCATTGTTCCCTCCTCTGTTCTTCCTCTTTGCCCCATTCCCTCAATTCCAGTTCTTGCGAATCCCCCTGGGCTGCCTGTTTGACCCTGTCTGGCAGCTCTGGCAACTCTTCTCATTACTATTTATATAGACTCTGAACAGTTTTAGGCTTCTTATTTCTCTGATGCTTGGATTTCTTGTGAGTCCTAAGGTGACTCTTCCCATGTGGAACATGGATCAAGAAACATCCTGCTATGGTAGATCCTAAAGTTTGCTGAGACAACAGGGCACCCAAATAGATGCTAGTTTAAAAACCTAACGAATGCAAAGCCCTTAGCAGTGTCTTTTCAGGTAGTACACCCTTAATCAGTCCCATTATTCTCATTATTGGTAGTTGTAGTAATGACGCTGTTATTATTGTTTGTCATTATCATCATTGTCATTACCAAACACCTGTTTTCCTGTCCTTGCAAGAGATAAGGGCCTAGAGCAGTGCTCCTTGAATTTTAACGTGTAGGCAGATCTCTTGAGAATCTTGTTAAAATGATGATTTTTATTCAGACCCTCCGAGCTTCTGAATGTTTAACAAGCTCTCAGGTGACTCTGCTATTCCTGATTCATGGGCCACAGTTTGAGTAGCAGAGGCCTTGGGGACTTCAAAAAGGTAGAGACTAAGGTGAGTGCCTTGAGGGCAGAAAACAGGATGGAGACGTTTGGTCTCTGAGTACCTCTTAGGTCAGGAACATAGATGGGGACTGTGCCACTGAAGTCTTTGTAAATTCCCAAGTTGGTAATTTTTTGTAATTATGGTTAATACCTGCTTTCCTATGGAGATAGCAGAAAAACTGATTAAATGAAAAAGATGTAGAGCATGTTTTACATCGTGTACTAAGAGGAGCCAGGACGAGACATTTTTCCTTACAGCCAGTATTGGAGAAGAGGAACCTTATCTTGCTCTTAATTGGTCATGAAAGGTCTAGAATTTTCAGGTTCATGGAATGGGAAGAAGGAGAAAACCGTGGGTGTCCTAAGACAGAGAAGTATCCTCTGCACTTTATTTTGTGAACTGCTTGGTCCCTCTGAGTTCCTTCTTCCCCTACTCTAGTAGTTCTAAGCTTCTCAGTGATAAAGGACTCTAAGCAGTAATAATTTCTGCTATCTTCACAGCAATAGTGAAAGTAGTAATACTGGAGGCTTGTTGAGGACCAGACATTATTTCACCTAATTTGCAGAATTCTTAGAAGTAGGTGCTGCTTTATTTCAAGGCCTTTATCACCATCTAATGCACTGTATGTTTTGCTTATTTCATTCATTGTCTATCTCAACTAGACTTCAGGCTCTGAGCAATTTGTGCATTGCCTCCCAGCTCCTAGAATATAATACGCTGTCAAACAAGACAGTAGATAAATGAGAAAAATCAATGATTAGAATGGTTCAGTCATTTGGCTTAGGTTGCCTGCATGGTAAATACTATAACCCAAATCCTAATTCTATGCATCTGGCTCTAAAGCTTTTTTTTGTTTTTTTTTTTTTGTTTGTTTGTTTGTTTGTTTTTTTGAGAGGTATTTGTTTTTGGGCACGTGTGCTCGCCAGACAGAGACAGAGAGACAGAAAGTGAGAAATCACCCCCCCGCCCCCGCCAAGGGGCATGGCCACGCCTCAATCCCTTCTCCTCCATTCTCCTCTCGGGATCTTGGGCACGCATGAATACGCACCCAGTGTAAGTTTTAAGCCACCAGGTCCAGGACGCGAACCACAGTTGACTACATGGGAGTCCAGCAACATAGCCATTACACTAACTGCTGGTCCCTGGCTCTAAAACTTTTAACCACTCTGTTGTGCCAGCTCTCAATTCCTTTTGCTGTCCCTAAATTTGTTACCATAACTTAGGTAGTGAATCCTAACATTTAGTTGAGTCTTCGGTAAGACCAAAATGCCCATTGCACCAACAGGGCATGTGAGCCTTAGTTATCAATGACTTCCATGAAGTCATAGTAGAGCTGAATGATAATCCAGACTAAGTGTTCCAGGTTATCTGTACTCTCAGATAAGGGGGGTGCACAGGTAAGAGGGAAATGCTTTTTTAGAGCACACACCCTACATGCCAGGATCAGGAGGCCAGCTCAGAGGGAGGTTTTCTGTACAAGGCTCCTTTCTTTAATGAAGGTTACCATTTACTTAGTCCTAACAGAGAATTTGCTTATTTATTGTTCATTTTGGCTCCTAAGGAAACCTTACCAGGTACATCTTTGAATTGAACAAGCCAGGATTTCTAGGAGAAACAGTCAGGGAAGTCCCCCGAGCTGTGTAGACTCCACAGGCACAGAAAGCAGCTGGGTGCTGACAGTGGTCCTTCTGCTGATCAACATGCATGGCTTTAAAATATTATCAGACCCTCAGGATGGCAGCTTTGGCAGAACATCAGAAAGCAAAATTAACAAATTTGCTAAAGTTAAACTCTTGATTCACAATTAGCTTCTTGGTACCTCCTGTTGCAAAGATGGGATGCACACCCAAAGCTAGGTGACCTCTATTGAGCTGAGCAAGGCTCCAAAACTTGCCTACCATAACTCTAGGCCAAGGATCCAGCAGATGTATGTGGGGGATCTGACCCTACCTACCTATCCTAACCTACCCAAGTTCAGAGGTTTGAAAATGTTAAGATTGTACCCTCTACTTTGGCATAATCCTATCTGCCCACTGGGCATGAAGCTAGAAATGCATTCAGAGTTGATGGAATACAGTGTTGCTATGCCCTGAGATAGTTGTTATCAGAAAGGAAGAAAGAAAGTGATGCTATTCTGTGCCAGCACACTGAAACTTTCCATTTTGATCATTTTAAATAGCTTTTTCTGAGAGAAGCCACAGTTCATGAATAGTCAACATCAGAGGATTACCTAGACTTTCATCTTGTAATTAAGACAAGGCATTTTCTGATTGGTTCACAATGTATCTGCAGTGGCCTCAAATGAAATGCTCCATACTTAATGGCTTTATTCGATAAAAAATAAGATCCATTATTCCTTATTATGTCCCTTAAAATAAAAGATTCAAATTATCCTTGTGAGAAACTTTTGGGCCTAGTGGGATTCTTAAGTTGAGAGGATGGACTTTCAAATTTCCATGAACCAGTTTAAAGGAGGGTTTCTTAAAGCTTAACAGATGGATGAAGGAGTTAATTTTCAGGTCCCCTCTCCAACGTACTGCAAATATGGAAACAAGGGCAAGAAAGCAACTTCTCTCAAATTTAGGTGATCAGTAGCTCATATCTTACTTCAACTCATGAGTTCATTGTGTAACAAAAGCTTGAGAAATTTCCTTCTGGTGGTACATACATCACAACAATCTCTAAACCCAAACGAGAGCCCAGCTCCATCAGGAATAACGAATGTCCAAGCTGTTTCAGGCTGTAATTTATTTCTGTTCCCAGAGTTCATCACATGATTCTCTACTACTGCTCATTTTCTGAAAATAATTTCTCTAGATGTCCATGAGCTTCCAGCTCTCATCACCCAGAACAGTAAAGAATAGCCACAACCCCTCATATAATTTATCCCAGTGTCCACAAATCTCTCCAGGTCTCTACAAACAAAGCAGAATGCAAAGTGCAGAATACGATTGTTCGTCAGTGCATGGGCATGTCTCCAAGTGTATAATAGAAAAATGTGAGTAAAGGAGAAAATTGTGGGCCTAGGACTTTTAGCCAGTGGTTCTGCTTTTACTCTTGCTTCACTCACTCTAAAGTAAGTGGGCTTTTGGCAAAAGATGGAGTCACCTTATTTTTAATATGAAATCTTCATTTTATATTGTCTAAAGCAGATTGCTCTAAAATAAAATTTGGTATCCTGCCTCAGCTGTTTTAGAAAATATCACAAGAGAAAACAAATAGAACTATTGATAAAGTCCTGTTTCAGGCCAGAACTAGGAAGAGGAGGTTAGACTATGCAAGAAGAATGTGTCCATCTCCAGATAAGTTTACTTCAGAGCCTCTGATATTTGTGGTTGATGCCAAAGTGATAGGAAAGTCAGAAATCAGGGGTGAATCAAGGTGCCTACATACTTTCTTGCAATTACTCTCAGATGCATACTGTGTTAAGAAAAGCTAGAAGGGGAAGATCAGAGTGAACAATTCATTGCAACTATCATCAAACTCAAGACAAGTCCCATGAAAGAAGCCAGTCTAATGTTGCTCTGGTGTTTTGGGAAAGTAAACCAAATGCAGCTAGAGAATTTCAGAGATATAATAATTATCTGGGAATTTGTTCACCAAGAACCGATCCCTCACTGAGTGCCTGCCTGTTCAATTTCTCCTCCCATTTCAAGCCAGTCGTATGTCATACCCGAAGAGCAACTATTGACTTTCACCTACCCTTCTCTCCCCCTCACCACCATGCCATCTTTCCACTATTCCTTCTCTACAAACCAGAGAATTTAATCACCTTTTTGTCTTCTGTCTTGTGCTCTCCTTCATTCCAAAATAGCTTACTATTTTGTAATTATCAGTTCCATTTTTTCTTCTGTATTTGACTATGTTGAAGTTTCCTTTACAACTATGCTCAGCACATTGCTAACCATGTAGCAGTGCTTCGTGTGAGTTTACTGAATGAACAGGTTCCAAAGTAAGAAAAATGCAGCTTTCTAATATTCTGTAGGGGGAAACACACACACCGTCTCCAAGCTATCTATATATTGAAATGTATAGGTTAATCATTATACATAGGGATCTTTGGTTCTTGATTACAAGCTTGTTGGTTTTAGGCATCATTTTAAAATTTTCTCCCTTTCTTGTATTTTTCTAGTGGAGTTCTAGCAATATATGATTTTGAATTGAATTAAACTTCCTTAAAATTCTTCTTATGGAGACAGTATGCTTTTTCTTTTTCCTCTGAGTTGCACTGTTATTTATTTTATTTTATTTTATTTTATTTTATTTTATTTTAGTGTTTGGAATAATCTCTCATGGCCTGGAATGGACCAATAGCTAAATACTTTAAAAAATATATTAAAAGAAATTTTATTATTATTTTATTACATAACCTATTAGTGAATACATCACATGAGATTTTCTTAAATGACAAATGAGGCATGTTTCTGATTCCTCTGAGAACCTCAGCATCATCTGTCTTGTGGAGGGTCCAGTTTCTTCCGACGTCTGTGACACTGTCCGTGAGGATACCAACAGTGCTTGGTGGTAAAGAACATTTCGCTAAGTTGTTCTATCATGGGTTCTTGCTCAAGGTGTTCACTTTTCTCTTCTAACCTGGGTTTCAGCGCTGGATCATGTGTTTCTTCATTATTATGCAGGGGTAGGTTTCGTTGTTCATATGGAATGCCCACAGATGGGTAGTAGCACACTATCATCCTGCCATCAGATGTCAAAGCAAGCTCCACTTTGCAGTTATAGTCATCTGGAAGAGAAGAATATGTAGATTTATGACAAACACAGTATAAAGCTCCATTTGGGGTTGGAAGGGAATGTTTCAAGATGGTTGTCTTTGATATCACACATTTTATCATGGTAAATCAAGAGGCTTCTTAGGTGGCACATGCAAAAAAAAAAAAAAAGATTCTGAAGAGAAATAGCTTTTAAAATCTGCTTTCAGACAAAGTACTTTTCAACCCTTGGCAGATCGTCACTGCGAGCCCACCATCTTGTCTCAATCCGGGTCCTACGAGCCCATGAGCTAAATTCTGCCCTTTGCAAATCAGATCTTATGTTTAGAAAAGTATTGCATTTCCTTTTACCAAGGTGCTTCTCTGCAGTTCTGAAAGTTCTGAAAACCTACAAGATTGGCCATATCTTTATTTATAAATGTCAGTAAGTGAGGAAGTGTGGATATTATTTAAATATTATATCATTGGAAAAGTCATGACTTACTTTCCTATGCAAAAATGCTTCATGACTTTTTTGACAACCCAATAATGAATGTCCATAAACCAAGTGAGGCAAAGGGGTTTGTTTGGTGCCAATTATGCCCCAGCTTGCTGCAATGTTTGTAATTTTTTTTTTGAGAGTTTTTTTTTTTTTGGGGGGGGGAGAGGATTTCTTTGCTATAGGGCGCGTGCATTTGCAAGACAGACAGAGAGAGACAGACAGACAGAAAGCGAGAAATCACCCTCCGGGGGGAATGGCCATGCTGCAATCCCTTCTCTTCCATTCTCCTCTCAGGATCTTGGGCACGCACACACATGTGCCCCGAACCGCGGTTGACTACGTGCGAGTCCAGCAATATAGCCATTATGCTAACTGCTGGTCCCAGCAATGTTTGTATTTCTTACAGGAAGTCTTGTCCATGGTTGCTATAGATGGTGAGGGCCTGGGTTCAAGAAGACCTCTCATCTTCAAATAAGATCAGTGGTCTTTTTCATCATTTCTGGTTCTCAGGTGTCCTAAGGCCTGTTTTCTTTTTCTTCTGCTACTTTAGAGAAGAAATGATAGAAAGTGAATCCATCTCCCTGTCTTTACAGAGCAGACCTGCTGCATCTCTCTTTGAAATTAAGGGGTTATAAATGCACCTCTAAGTGGTAGCTGGTGTGTGATTTTATGATAGGAAATTAATTTCGTATCTGGTGGTGGTAGATTATCCGTGTTCCCATGTGCCTGGTCTCAGTGAGAACCTTTAACTCTCCCAGCCTGCTGTGCTTCTACGTCACCCTTCTGCTCCCTGGATTTCTCTCTCTCCCTTTCTTTCTGTCTTAGTGGTCAGGCTTGACAAGATGCTTTCTTGGTATCCTAGGGTTTATCAAATGTTGCCACTGGTCATTTGATATCTTGAGAGCCTCAGCTCTAACTCCATTATTCCTAGCTCTGTCTCAGTCCCTGTGTACATTATTATTTTGAATTTTTAATTAAGTTTTTCTTTTCTATTTCCTTCTTTCCTTACCTCTTCCTCCCTCCCTCCCCTCTCTCCTTTCATCATTCCATTATTTCATGAGTGAGAGAGATACACACAGGCTTGCACAGTGTCTTGATGCTGAACAAGGGCTTGATGCTATGATTCAGCCCCAGCTTTCAGCCAGTCCCAGGTGATGGGGAAGTGTGTGCCCAGTGTACTCAGGGAGGTCCCCAAACTTGAACCGGGAAGCTTCCCATGTGAGATAGCCTCACAGAGTGTGATATTTTATTATTGAGCCACCTTGCCCCTTGAGTTTTTTTTTTTTTTTTTTTTTTTCTTTTGAACATGAGAAAATACATGGTGTCTTAAGAATGGTCAGCCCCTGGGAGATTGCTGGTTATTGCATTTAGCACTGGTCCTCCTCCCTGTTGTATGAACATGGAAGACTTCCAGACCTCTCAGCCTTGGCCTGTAGGGTTTTCCTCCCAGCTTCAGGAAGCTGTAGGTGGTAATAGCAGGAGGTATAAGGGTAGAAACAAGTCAGGTTAAGTTCATTTTTTCACAGGCTAATTCAAGACAATTGAGCTCACTTTATTGTACTTTGATGTCTTTCAAGATGTATCCACAGCTTGGGACCAGCAGTTAGCAAAATGGTTATGTCACTGGACTCCCATGTAGTTGACTGCGATTCGAGTCCTGGACCTAGTGGCTTAAAACTCACACCGGGTGCATGTGCATGTGTGCCCAAGATTCCGAGAAAAGAGTGGAGAAGGGATTGCAGCATGGCCATCTCCACTGGGGGGCTGATTTCTTGCTTTCTGTCTCTCTTTCTGTCTTTCTGGTGAGCGCACATGCCCTTGTAGCAAAAACCTCTCAAAAGAAAAAAATGTATCCATAGCTCCATAGCTCCTCTCTTGCCCTTTTTTTAGCCTAAAATCAATAGAATAATAATTAGTATGACGCTTTGCAGAGTACTTTCACTTAGTCTATCTTACGTGATTTTCAGAACAGCCTTTTAAGGTAGGAAGAACTAGTCAAATTTATTCTCTGTACATTTCCTTCATCTGTTTTTGCTTTCTGTATTTACTTGTAACATCTAAATTAAGTGAACTTTGTAGCTGACTTTTGCCAGTCTGCTACACAAGTAGGAAAACTGAAGCCTAGGGAAGTGCAGTAACTTGTCTAAAGTCCCCGTATAAAAGCAGAATTCAGGCGTCAGCTCATACTGTCCAGATACATTTTTTTCCCCAATTTGCCAACGGGTACGTGCACTTGCCAGAGAGAGAGATGGAGGAAGAGGAAGCACTCACCAATGGGGCATGGTTAGACTGCAATTTCTTTTCCTCTTTTTCCATCCTCTTAAGAGATCCTGTTGGGATTTTGGACAGGCATCCACATGTGCCTGGGATGATTTTCAATCTGCAGTGATAGGATTTGAACTGTGTAGTTGTCCACATGAAATCTGACTCTCTTCACTACTAGGCTATGGTGCTGGATCCTGATACTTTTTTTAATGTTAACTTTTTTTTTACTTTGAGATGAATATAGATTCCCATGCACTTAGAAAAACCAACACAGAGATATTTATTGTACTCTTTGCCCAGTTACTCACAATGGTAATAGTGCAATTATCACAACCAGGATGTTGATATTGAGACAATCACGATACAGCACATTTCCATCACCACGAAGATCCTACTTACCTCCTGCCTCCACCCCTCTCCTTAACTCCTGGCAGTCACTAATCTCTGTAACTTTGTAATTTCAAGAATGTTATGTAGACAAGCACTGGGCATAATTCTTCAAAGGTTCATACAGGTTGTTGCATATATTAATAGTTTGTCCCCTTCTTTGGCTGAGTGGCATTCTATGGGATGCCTGTGTTACCAAAAACGTTAAATATTGGAGGATATTTGACTTGTTTTTAGTTTGGAGCATTACAAAGTGGTTATAAACATTTATCTAGGTTTTTGTGTGAACATATGTTTTAATTTCTCTGTGATAAGTGCCTGGAAGTGCAGTTTCTGGGTTGTCTAATAGTTGAGTGTTTTTTTTTTTGTTGTTTGTTTGTTTTTAAGGAAATGCCAAGCCATTTTGCAGAATGACTGTACTATTCTGCATTCTACTGGATCCCATTAGGGATCCAGTTTCTCTGCATCCTCACCTATCCTTTAGGGATTATCACTATTTTTTAAAAAATTATTAGTTATTTCATTAATTTTATTTATTATTATTATTTTTTAATTTGCTGTAGGACACACAGGCTCATCAGAGAGAGACAGAGAAAGGGAAAGTGAGAAATCACCCCTTGGGGGGATGGCTGTACTGCAATTCCTTCTCCATTCTCCTCCTTGGGTTTTGGACATGCAGGCACATGCACCTGACATGAACTTCAAGCCACCAGTTCTGGTACTCAAACCAAGGTCAGTCATATGGCAGTCCAGCACCTTAACCACCATGCCATCTGCTGGCCCCGGTACTGTCACTATTTTCAGTGTTTGTCATGCTGATGTATGTACAGTAACCTTATTGTGACTTTAATATGCATTTCTCTAATTGCTAATAATGTTTTAGACATCTTTTCGTCCACTTATTTTTCATCCATAGTTCTTTAATGAACTGTCTCTTATGTCTTTACCCATTATCTAATTGTACTCTTGTTTTAAAAGGAAATTAAGTCGACAGTTTCTTACACAGCCAGATACTACATATCCACTGGATATGTAGTTTGCATACATTCTCTCTGTAGCTTGTTTTTATCATCCTCTTATCACAGTCTTTGCAAAGTGTAAGTTTTTAATTTTGATGAAGTGCAATTTAACATTTTTTTTTTCCTTTTATGTATTGTGTTTTGGTGTCAAGCCTAAGACCTTTCTCAGCTTTGGATTCTGAAGATGTTGCTATGCTATTTTCTAGAGTTTCTAAAAAAAACCTTCGTAGTTTTGGGACCAGCAGTTAGTGTAACGGCTGTCGCTGGACTCCCATGTAGTTGACCGCTGTTCGAGTCCCGGACCTGGTGGCTTAAAACACGCTGGGCGCATGTGCGTGCATGCCTAAGATCACGAAAGGAGAATTGAGAAAAAGGGTTTGTGGTGTGGCCAGCCCCCCGGGGGGGTGATTTCTTGCTCTCTGTCTCTCTGTGTCTCTCTGTCTGGCGAGTGCATGTGCCATATGGTAAAAACCTCTCAAAAAAAAAAAAAAACTTTGTAGTTTTACATTTAATTCTTCTTTTTTTTTTTTTTTGAGAGGTTTTTGTTTGTTTGTTGTTTTGCTATAGAGTGCATGCACTCGCCAGAAAGACACAGAGAGACAGAAAGCAAGAAATCACCCTCCAGGGGAGATGGCCACGCCACAATCCCTTCTCCATTCTCCTCTACTCCTCTCAGGATCTTGGGCATGCACGCACATGCGCCCAGTGTGAGTTTAAGTCACTGGGTCTGGGACTCAAACTGAAGTTGACTACATGGAGGTCCAGCAACATAGCCATTATGCCAACCACTGGTCCCAGTTTTACATTTAATTCTATGATCTATTTTGAATTAATTTTTATATGAAGTGTGAGACCTGTATCAAGGTTCCTTTTTAGATTGTTTTTTTCCTTCAATGAATGTTCAGTTGATCATTGAAAGGCTGTTGAAAGGCTGTCTTTCCTTCATTTAATTGCTTTTGTACCTTTGTCAAAAATAAGTTGGGCGTATTTGTGTGAGTATCTGTCTGGGTTTTCTATTATTCTATTCCATTGACCTATGTCTGTTATTCTACCAATATCATATAGTATTTTTTTTTTAGAGTTTTTTTGCTATAGGGCATGTGTGTTCGCCGGCCAGTCAGAGACAGACAGAAAGCGAGAAATCACCCCCCACGGGGGATGGCCATGCCACAATCCCTTCTCTTCCATTCTCCTCTTGGAATCTTGGGCACGCACGCACACGCGCCCAGTGTGAGTTTTAAGCCACTGAGTCCTGGATGCAAACCATGGTGGACCATATGGGAGTCCAGCAACATAGCCATTACATTAACTGCTGGTCCCTAGTCTTAATCACTGTAGTTGTATACTAAATCTTAGAATCAGATAGGATGATTCTTTTATTTTATTCTTATTTAAAGTTTATTTTATCTATTTTATCTCCTTTACTTTTCCATATGCATTTTATAGTAAACTTATCTGTATATAAAAATATTTGTTGGGATTTTGATAGAAATTACATAAAATATCAATTTAGGAAGAACTGTAATCTTTAGTTCCCCCAACACATAAATACAGTATGTTTTCCCATTTATTCGGATCTTTGATTTATTTTATCAGTACTTTGCAGTTTTTAGCATACAAATCCTGTACATGTTTTATTCGATTTTTTTGAGTGACTTTAATTAGTATTTTATTTTTAATTATAGCATCTACATGCTTACTGCTAGTATATAGAAACACAATAAAATTTTCTATCTTTATAATTTTCAGCCTTATTCAACTCACTTATTGTAAAAATTATAATGGGAAAAAATGGATATATTCTTTGGGAGTTTCTATGTAGATAATCATGTTACCTACAATTAGGGACAGTTCTATTTTTTTTCCAGTCTGCTTGGTAAGATCCAATTTTTAAAGTGAATCATTAATATATAGTATTGTATATTCCTTATTGCATCATATCATAAGATGCATCATTTTGTGTCTCAGTTTTAGTGATGCTAAGATTGATCAGTGGGATCAGTGGTATCAAGTGGATCTTTCCATTACAGCACTCACTGTCACTCTGTTATCTCATAGACTGTGCATCGGTTGTTGTTTCATTATCTCACTAGGATTTGCAAAATGTGAATTTTCTTTTGAATTTATTTATTTTTTTATTTCTACACATATTTTAATGATTACACAGATATATCATTTTAACCAACAAATTGACTATACTATCTTAATTATACCATCTTTGAATACACAAGTCTTTGACAGAGAAATAGATTCAGTATAAGACAATGAAAGAAACATGTCCACATTTTAATCTATTAACACATAAGGCTAATTTTTTTTTACCCAGTTTGGATCTAGTTTTATTGCAACCAACACCCATAGTTCATATAGTTCAAATAGTTCATAGTTTATCAATTTTAAAACTGAAAATATGAATATATACATATTTGTTTACTACTAAATTTTAAAGTGTTCTATTTACTTTCCAATGTATTTGTCTTATGTCACTCTTTCTGCTCTTGTCACTACTTCTCTGAGAAAGTATATTTTTTCTTGATTATTAAATTTAGTTTTTATTTCAGCCATTATTTCTGTGTTGGTTCATCATCTAAGTTAAAATATTTCCAACTTACTCATTGTCTTTTACTCTTTAGATACAATTTATAGACATTTAGATATCATTCACAGTCATACTAATGTTATTTAATGGCTAGCTTGTGCCTTTATTACATTTCTGTTAAATCTTCCATTTAAGCTTATACAAATATCTTCTTGGTATTTTCTCTCATTTAGTCTCTTCTTCTGTTGAATCTTCAGCCACAGAACCCTATACTTTCAGGGGGATGTCCACATTGACATCCCATCTCTCATTCTCTTTTCAGGATTGTAGGCATGCATGCACATGTACCTGGCGTGTTTTTCAAGCTGTTGGGGGTCTTGAAAATCTCAAAAGCTGGTTAGACCATGTAGAAGATCGAATTTCAGAAGTAGAAAACAAAAATCACCCCACATCTGGCATTTACATCCACCTCTTCTGTTTGTGCATCCTTTAGCCCATCAGTTTCAGTTATAGAGTGCAGATATTCGGTATATATTAAGTGGGGACATACAGTGTCTCTCCTTCATAACCTGGCTTGCTTCACTCAGCAGTAAATCTTCCATATTCTTCCACTTTCTGTCAAAAGTCAGGGTTTTGTTGTGCTTAATGGCTGAATAGTATTCCATAGAGTATATGTGCCACAGTTTTTCAATCCATTCATCCGTATGGGGGCATTTGTGTCGATTCCATGTCTTAGTAATCGTGAAAAGTGCCGCAATAAACATCGATGTGCAAGCACTTTTCCAATGATAAATTCTTCTGTCCTTTGGGTAGAGATTCCTCAAAAATTTACAAATAGAACTGCCATATGATCCAGCAATCCTATTTCTTGAATTTAAAAAAGAGAGAAAGACAGATACAAACACCCTCAACAGGGTCTCATGCTATGATCTCACCCTCAGCCCTCCTTCAGCCAAATCACAGGCACGCACAAGAACTCAGAATATGCAAGTTGACCCAGGAACTGAACGTCGATCTTCCATGTGGCTTTCAGGATTACAGAGTATTACGTCATGATGGTGCCACCATGGCTGCATTGAAAAATGTGAATTTTCTAATTTTATTGTTATCTTAAGATCTTTTCATAGGAATCTTGTAAAGAGGGAACAATCCTTATCAACTGTTAACTTCCTTGAATACAGTTCTTACAGTAAAGGCAGGATAATAACTTAATTATTTCCAATTATTTTGTTACTTACCAATTACCAATGTTAAAAACAATGACTTATGCCCTAGAGATATCCAAATTTGACCTTTTTTATATCAGTTTGAAGTCTTGGGCTTCTATATGTTTGATATGTTTTAGCTAAATTTAGTTATTCTTCTTCTTAATGATCAATTTTGTCCCAATGTAAGCAAGTGTGAGTCCTTTCAAGTTGGTTCATTAGATTTTTAAAAAATATTTTGGGAAAATAGATATAAAATTTGCTTTTTTAGCCATTTTAAATGTACAGTTCCAGGCATTAATAATATTTATAGTATTGTTCAACCATCATCACTTTCTATTTCTAAAATTTTTCATTATCCCAAATAGAACTTCTGTACCTAATAACCAACAGCTCTCCATTTTCCCCTCACCCTTGCCTCTGCTATCCTCGAACCTAGCTTCAGTATTAATGAACTTGTTCATTCTTTCATTTCTGTGGAATCATACAATATTTGTCCTTTTGTTTGGCATAGTTTTCTTAGGTTAATGCCTCCAAAGTTTATCAGTGTTATGGCATATATCAGAACCTCATTTTTTTTTTTTTGGGCGAGTAAGGTTTTTTGTATATGTTTTCCACATTTTGTTTATTCATTCATCTGTTGATGGACCCTTGGAACACTTTCATCTGTTGTTTCTAATGTTATGACTATTAGTGTTTGCATATCTGTCCGAGTCCCCACTTTTAATTATTTTGGGTATATACCTAAGAGTGGAATTGTTGAATCATCTAGTAATTCTATTACTTTTTCTGGAGCCACCAGTTTTCCTCAGTGGTTTCCTCTGGAAAAGGAAGGGGCTCATCAACTCATTACTGCCATGTGGGAGTAGAAGTTCTCCACTTTGTCCTTGTTCATAGCTGATGGGGTGGCCCCTAGTACCGAGCAGGTGTGGAAGTTCTGGCTCTCCTCTGAAACCTCCCCAGCTGTGAAAAGAAGTTTCTCATTACTACTTCTCACATGGCATTTACTGACACTATGTTGAGGGTGACCTTGCTACCATTGGGCAGTAGTGAAAGTCCTAACTTTCTGCCAGGCCTCCTGTGATACCACTACATGAGCAAGAGGGAGGGGGTTTCTTGGTACTGTTGGGTGGAGGTGAACACCCATACTCCTCACAACATCTTTATTGACAGTGTAGACAGGAATGGGAGGACCTCATTACCAACCACCTCAGCCTCGCTAGTATTTCAAATTTGGGTAGTGGTAGAGGTGTTAGAATGCCTTGCTGTGGCTTCATTTAGGCTACCTGTTTGGACACAGCTGGCATGAGTGGAGGTGAGATCACAGTTTTACCTATTGTATATATCTGGTATACTGGTATAAATAATTGGTGTTTTTTATCTTGGTTGGTTCCCCTTCTTGGACCTATAGAGAGAGCTGAGTTGTCAGTATTCATGGCATTTTCAGGTAGCTGGCTGGTTTCTACAGCACCACAGAGGATGTATATGAGGCAAAAAGAAAGCCAGAAAATACACCAGCATGTCATTCCTTGGTCCCTAGTCAGTCTGCTTCTTTTCCCACCTTTTGGAGTCTTCTTAGTTTATTTTACATATAATTTCAAGGAGCTTTAGTTATATTTATTGGGAAGAACAAGTTAAAGCATATCTATGCTATCTTTCCAGAATAGTCCTTATAATTTAAACAAACTGAAGCCTTCCATGTACTTTCAAGTATGATCCTCATTTATTTCTTTTCCTGGCTTATTAAATACCTGGATCAGTGTTTTAAAACTACGGGCTGTAACCCACTAGTAAGTCATAAAATCAATTAGATAGGCCATGACCAGTGTCTAACAAATGAAATAGAATGTGATAGAGTGGGAAAGAAAATACATTGCATGTGGAAAGTGTAGCAATTGTTCCATTGCATTCTTGATAGTTGCATGTGCATGTGCAAGTATTTGTGTGTGTGGATACTGAGTTGCAAAATGGTTGTACTTCTTAACTGTGGGTTACAATCAACAGAGTTTGAAAGCCTCTCACTTAGATGGTGCAGCACAGTGAGGAGAAGAGTTTTTTGAATTGATTTATATGATGCTCTCTGCTGCCAGATTTCCTCCCCATAGGCACAAGTGGGTTGGGGGATGTGTAGTAAGTTGTTAGAGATTAGACTGAGGCCTTCTGCTTTCCATTTCAAAGTTATTTTTGCCCACAAAAGACTTGTCTATAGGTTGAAAGGAGAAGTCTCAAAGTTATTCTCTGATTTAGCCTCTGGACACTGAACCCCAGGGGTTCCTTCTAGCTCTTGAACCTCTAGACATGAATTACTCCAAGTAGTCTCTCAGGAAGGTGAGTAGATTAGTGTTATTCCCACCTCCAACCCAACTACCTTCTTTGAGCTAAAAACGTGTTGTTTAGAACCTTACTTACTCTGTTGGCACTAAGAAAGAGGTGGTGGAAACCACAACTCTGGTGGGGAGCATAAAAATAAGTTTTAATATAAAATAATGACAAGAAGAATGGAAAGACCTGTATTCCTGAGAGATAAGCACTGAAGACAGAGGTAGGGTAAACTCTATAAATCAGGTAAATTGTAAATGGTCATCTGGTGAATGGCTGGAATTCCCCATATTGCTTCATTTTAGGAGCCTCCATGAGAATAACTAAGCATGTGATCTCATGCCAGATGGATTGTGTGTGCCCTAAAGATTCTAATCCATATAATCTGTATATCTATGAGCTAGGCTCAGTGCTGGGCACTTTTACGTGAGTACTGTGTTGTCTCTTTAGAATAACCCCATGGACAAGTATTGGTGGCCCCATTTTTACTTTTTTTTTTTTTTTTGAGAAGTTTTTGCTATAGGGCGCGTGCGCTCACCAGACAGAGAGAGACAGAGAGATAGAAAGTGAGAAATCACCCCCCACGGGGGATGGCTATGCAGCAATCCCTTCTCCTCCATTCTCCTCTCGGGATCTTGGGCACGCACGCACACGTGCCCGGCATGAGTTTAAGCCACCGGGTCTGGGACTTGAACCACAGTAGACTACGTGGGAGTCCAGCGACATAGCCATTACGCTAACTGCTGGTCTCTGGTGGCCCCATTTCACAGATGAGCATGATGAGGCTCATCCCCAGAAGGGATTTGTTTGAAGGTACCATTTGCATGTGGTGAAATCAGGATTTAGACTAAGGTAGACCAAGGTCAAGCAAGTAAGCCTTCCATTCTACTAGAGTCACTTTTGTCAAGTGAGACCATGAGTGCACAAAACGAACCTCTATGAGAATTAAGAGGTTCAACTCTTTTTGGAAGGTCCAGAGGGCTCACTGTTGAGATGTGGTCCCACAAAAAAAGGTTTTGGATATAGGATTCTTTCTGCAGTCTATTTAAAGGAAATGTATTTTTTTCCTCTAAAACAAATTTTATTTGTTAAAAAGAGATCACCATGAAATCTACCAAAGCATAAAACAAAATGTGAAATATGACAGGAGGCATAAGCTGTCTCATCTAACATTGAATGGGGTATTGCAGAAACTGCTGTAAATTAAATAAAGTAGCACATATTTGAAACTGTTTAAGCCTTTAACAAATATTTGGGACAGTGAGGCTGTTATGGAAACTTACTGCCAGTGATAAAAGAACCAGTAGAGATAAATTCTGGTTAATAAATGCTGTCGTTTTATCAATGAAGTAGAAAGTACTTTCAGAAAGAGGTTCATGATGCAGGACACATTCCAGCAACTTTCTGTTCAACATCTGGGGAAGGTAGCATGGTCTAAACCCAAAGAGCAGCCAGCTGCTGCCATTTCTTTGTTCCTCCTCTAGATACTAAGCTACCAAAGAAAACTCAGCAGACACACTAACAGTACTTACCCCAGCATCGAAAAGAGCAAAGTGGTTCATGAGCAGATTAACAGGGGGCAGTGCTAAGGTAGAAAATGCAGACTGAACAATACAGGTAGAACCCTTAATAATTGACTATGTAAACTGGCTCTGAGTGCCCATAAAGGATTCTTTGGGGACAGCATTTCACAGTGTAAAACAATGGCCTGAATCAGCTAGACTGGCTTTCTTAGCTGAATTGAGAGGTTCTGGAAAGATCTGAACTTCTAAATCAGGTGTGTTATTTAGTGTGCAGAGGTTTAATTAAAAAGAGAGAAAAAAAATCTTACACTATAACCTGATCGAGAAAAACACTTAAAAAAATAAAAAAGATGTCCTTTTAATACCACCTGGATCATTACAGTGAAGAAAAATTTAGAATCTAATTACCTACAGGGTGTTTACATATGTTATCACAGAAGCTCGGATAGCAAATCAAGATAGACCCAGGCACTTTTTATTTAACCTGCAGTCAGTTCTGCTCTTCCTAGTTCCTCAGATGCAAACACTATGTCATTATAGAGGTAACTCAATTTACACAGATGTATTCCTGAAAACCAGATGCGCCGTGTGAAAACCAAATTGTTGTGGATCAAATTATGTTTTATATCCTAGGGGAACTTGTTATTTAAGCATCTGTGATGCTCATGATGACTTAGGGGATTGACATTTACAGGCCAACTGGTAACTTCTGGAAGGTTGGTGTGTCTGCTTTAGTTGGGGTCTTATTAGGTTGTGCTGTAGGGGAAAAAATAAGTGCCAATAACTTAATACAATGAAGTTTGTTTGTTTTTAATTTACCAGAGGGCATGTGCTTTTGCCACAGAGAGGGAGAAGGAGAAATCACCCCTCATGGGGCATGGTTATGCTGTAATCCCTTTTCTTCCATTTCTCCATTCTGCTGGGATGCCAGTCATACAGGCACATGCACCTGGCGTGTTTTTCCATCTACCATAGCCAGGATTCAAACTGTACACTTGGCCATGTGGGATGCAGCTCCCTTAGCCCCTAGGCCTTGGGGCTGGTCCACACAACAAAGATTTAGTTCTTGTTCTCATCGGCATCTGATGTGGGCCACATGGTACTTCTGTGCTGCTGCTGTCTGGGAATTATTGGTGACTAGAACTCTTTCCTTCTTTTTAGAGATAATTTTAGAGAGAGAAAGTGAAAAATCACCTCCTGGGTGAAAAGAATTGCCATGGTGCAATTCTTTTTTCCTCCATTCTTCATTCAGGATTTTAGACATTCATGTGCCTGGTATGTTTTTCAGACTGCCAGATCCAGGACTTGAACTGCACAGTTAGCCATGTGGGATCTAGCTGCCTTAACCACTACACCACTGGGTGTCCTGACTCTTTCCTTCTTGCAGCTCCAACATTTCCATGTCTTATGACCCCCAAATAAATACCCAGAGGCAGAAAGAGTAGGAAAGTGAATGTCAAGGAAATTGATAGTGGTTTGGTGAACAGTCTGCCACCCCAGTATTTATCTCTCTGTGATTTCTTCTGTGGGATTTGAAAGCATTCATTTAGACTTCTTGGAATAGCTAATCAAATTTTAGAGCTCTTGATACGTTATGTACTCACTTCTTGTACACAAATATAACTCTTTATCAAAGTAATGATAATGACAATCTCTCAAAAAGGATTTATTGGTCATCAGATTTAGGAACCAGAGGAAGAAATTTATGGGAAAGGATTCCAGGTCCTCAAAAGAAGTCTTGTTCCAGCAAATGTTCTTCATGCTTATCATTGATCCTGTGGTGTGTGCCTTCTAGTTTCCTCTGCCTTGACTTCCCAGTAACTGAGAAGGTTAATTTAGAAGTCAGTCTGAGTGGGTTAAGGCAGCGGTCCCAGCCTTTCTGACATCAGGGGCTGGAAGACAGTCCTCTGATGGATAGAATTGGGGGATGGTTCTGGGATGACCCAAGTGCTCCACATCCACCATGCATCCCACCACTACTACATTGTATCAGACAGTGGAACCATCTCACAAGAATAGGTTTAGCGCTCCCATGAGAACATAATACATCAGCTGATCAGACAGGAGGTGGAGTCCAGGCAACAATGCAAATGATAGAGAGCTCCTGCAAATAGGAACAAACCCTTGCTTGTTCATCTGCTACCTCCTCACCTACCTTTGTGAGGCTGGCAGGATTTGGGAAGTCTAACAGGTCTCCAGCAGGCCACAGACTGTCACCATCTGTGGTCCCAGGGTTGGGGACCCTGAGAAAGGGATACCTGATAGCTGGTAAAACATTATTTCGGAGTACTGATGTGAGAGTGTTTTCAGAAGATGTTAGCATTGGATTCAGTAGACTGAATCTATAAGACCTTTCCTCCCCAGTGTCCCATATCATAAGTTGAGAGCCCAGATAGAACAAAAAGGCAGAGAAAGGACAAATTTGTCTCTCTTCTGGAGCTGGGATATCCATCTTTTCCTATTCTTGGACATCAGAACACCAGGCTCTCTGGCCTTGGGACTCCAGGACTTGCACCAGTAGCATCTCCAAACTCTTGGGCCTTTGGTCTTGGACTGAAAGTTATACCCTAGGTTTCCCTGCTTCTCAGGCCTTCTGATTCTGATTGAGCTACACCTCTGGCTTCCCTAGGTTTCTAGCTTGTGGACAGCATATAATGAGAGTTTTTAGCCTCTGTAGCCACATGGACCAATTACCACAATCAGTTCTTTCCACATATAAAAATTTATCATATCAGTTCTGTTTCTCTGGAGGACCCTGTCTGATACAACGATCTTCTGGATAGGGTCTCTGTGGTCCTTCTGCTTACTTGTGCTTGGCCTGCATATTCTTGACTGGGTCTCAGATCTCAGTCTAAGCCTTGATCCTTGCCTTCATTATACATCCTCAGTTCAGTAATTTGCTGATGTGGCCCTCCCAATTTCTGATCATTGTCTATATCACTGTTCCGAGGTGGCTTACTCTACCATATTCCCCAAAGCCTGCTCAAGGACATCACTCTCGCAATTCTCCTCCTCTCTATTCTATCATTAATTTCCTCCTCTCTATTGAATATTCTTGAAAGCATACAAATTATCCATTGTTTCTCCCATCTTAAGAGAAAAAAAGAAAACCTCTCGACCTCAGTTCCTATTATAGTTATTATCTCTATTTCATTACTCAAAATGTCTTAAATTTCTTTAATTACTTTAATTTTTCTCCTCCGATTCTCACCTGAACTTACCCCAATCAGGCCTTCACCCTCACTACTCTGCTGAAGTAGTACTTGTCAAGGTCACCCTTGATTTCCATGTTGCTAAATCCAGTGGTTATTCTCAGTCTTGCTTAAAAATCTCAATAGCACTTAACTCATAGCTGGTCACTCTCTGTGAAATTCTTTCTCCTCTTGGTATCCAAGATACCACACACATGGTTTTTCTCCAACTTTCTAAATGTGTCTTTGTCTTCCCAGTTTCATTTTCTCCCTAGTTGCTCATTATTTCTCTGTCTTCTAAATATTGGAATATCCTAGGGCTCAACCGTTGAACTTATTTTTTTCTATCTACAGTCACCGCATAGGTAATCTAATCCTGAGTCATAGCTTTAAATAGCATCTCTGTGCTGATATCATCCAAACCCATGTTTCCAACTAGGATGTCTTCTATGACCCAGAAAAATGTATCATATTGCTACTTGATATCATCACTTGGCTGTCTCATAGGAATTGTAAATTAAATAACTCCAAAACTGAACTCTAGATCTTTCTCTAGAAAAGCTTTTCTTATACTTTTCCCCATTTCTGGTAATGCAACTTCAGTTTTTAAATTGCTAGGATAAAAAACACATGAGCAAAAACAAAACTTGATACCTAGTCTTAACTTTTCTTTCTTTCACCACTCTAATGTGATCCATCAGAAAATTCTGGCAAAGTCTTTAAAAGTTTGACCATTTCTCACCACTTTTAGCAAGTTTTACCTATTTTGTTGCAGTAACTTCCTAACTGGTGATGGGCTTCTGTCATCATCCACTTCCTGCCTACTTTGTATTCTTATTAGAGCAACCAGAGGGGGACCTATTAGAGCATAAGTCAGATCATATAATTCTGCTGCTTATTACTGGCATTGACTTCTGTCTCATCAGACTGAACTTACCCCAATCAGGCCTTCACCCTCACTACTCTGCTGAAGTAGTACTTGTCAAGGTCACCCTTGATTTCCATGTTGCTAAATCCAGTGGTTATTCTCAGTCTTGCTTAAAAATCTCAATAGCACTTAACTCATAGCTGGTCACTCTGTGAAATTCTTTCTCCTCTTGGTATCCAAGATACCACACACATGGTTTTTCTCCAACTTTCTAAATGTGTCTTTGTCCTCCCAGTTTCATTTTCTCCCTAGTTGCTCATTATTTCTCTGTCTTCTAAATATCGGAATATCCTAGGGCTCAGCCATTGAACTTATTTTTTTCTATGTACAGTCACCGCATAGGTAATCTAATCCTGAGTCATAGCTTACCTACAAGGCCCTGTGTGACCTGACTTCCAGTTACTTTCTTGTCACCCTTACTCTTCCCACTTTGGATATGTAGCCTAGGTGCTGACATTGAGCATATCGGGCAGTCCTCCCTTTCTAGAACTTGATATTGCTGTTTACTCTGCCTGGTAAGCTATTCACTTGGTTCACTTGTTTCCTTCATGTTTTTATTCTAATAAATCATCACACTGAGGCCTTCCCTGATGACTTCATCTAAAATCACAAGCCTTTCTCCCAACAATTCTCTCTCTACCGTGATTTATTTTTTCTCTTTATCATTATCATCTTATAACATATATTTTGCCTATTTTTTCTTGTTTATTTTTACCTTTCTAACTAGCATAAGCTTTATGAGGACTAGATATTAGACTTATTTGCTTATTATTGTATCTCTCATGGCTAAACCTATACCTGACATACAGTAAATGCTCAGTAAACATTTGTTGAATGAAAGGATGCAGCAGTTACAACTGTGTTCTCAAAGCTAACTTCATATTTTCCCATTAGCAACAAGGATAGGTAAATTCTGCGACATTTGCTCTAAATTTATTTAAGCTCTGCAGTATGCCCTAAACTGAGGGGGTTAGTGGAGGCATCATACATTGTCTCCAGCCTAGCTTGGAAATGATCACAATACAACATTGTAAGAACTTTACAAGAGGAATTATAGAATCCAATGGGAAACTAGCAGAAAGAGCAATGATTTTGGAATTTGAGTACATTTTATAGAAGAAGCTACATTTGAACTAGGTCCATAGCCTGAATACAAGTTTGCTGCAGAGAGAAAGGGAGAAATATTGATAGGCAGAAAGAAAAGCAAATCAGATCATAAAAGTTAGCATAGAATAAAAGTATAAGGTGCATTCTAGGAAAGGAGAACAACTTTTTTGTGACTGGCTTATTTTTGAGAGAGACAAGTTAGGTCAGAGTTGTGAAAAATGCTGTGAGCCAAGGTAGGGAGTTGAGATTTTCCTGTTGGTGCTAAGAAAGGGCTTTAAACTGGAGCCATAGAGACTGGTAAAGCAAAAAAAGTCATTTCTATTTAGAAATGTTCTTAATGCTTTATGACTTATATCACTTGTGGTTTTTAAATTTTCTTTGGTTCCTAGGCAATTCCAGAAGTGATTGGACTGCTTCAATGTGTGGGTAGTTATTCATCTCTAACATCTTCCATACCTATAATTCATAATGCTAAATAATGTCTTAATTGTTATTATCAGGCTCTCTGACGTTAGAAGTCCAAATCGGAAGTTACTAAGTTTTATCCAAAGATTAGCTTTATGATAGCCACATATGAGAGGTTTTTAAAAAGTACATGGAAAATGAGTGTCATGAAAAAACTATGCATGGATTTAAAAATTTTTTTGCACCAAAATGTATAAGTTCATACTTTAATTTCATTTTTCTGTGAACTTTTTGAAGTACTCTCATAGTCTGACTAAATACTTGTGTGCAATCTTTCTAGTCATGGCCATTCAATAAAGAAAGTCAAATTAGATTTTTGGGAAGAGTCTGGTTACATGGTTAAAAGCACAGGAGGTTTGCTTATCAAAACTGCAGGTGCCACAGTCCTGCAAGAGACAGCTAAAGGAAAAGAGGAAGGAAACAAGATTCAAAATCATCTTGAGCCTTGAAATTCTGCTATCCTGAATGCTAGGTCCATATCAAGAAGAAAAAAAGTTAAATATAGAAAAGATTAATGTTTTGAGTTTAGGTTCAAAAATTTAATTATGTGAGTCAAGACTGAGGAAACCTGAGCTGGCAGCTAATATGAGGCTTACTAAGTACCAGGTACTATGCAGAAAGCGCTCTCATTTAAATTATGTAGTTATCACAATACCCATGAAAGGTAAGTGCAATTATTCTTCTTGCCTTCAGATGAAGAAACATGCACCAAAATTTCCCCAGCATCATCCATCTACAAAGTGGCAGAGCTAGGATTTGAACCATTGCTAGTAACCACTGTGTTATACTCCATGGTAACAGTTCATAGAAAAAAGTTGTATTATATTTTTTGATGAGAATTTTAAAAGTTTAGGGCTTGTAAGAACCTGACAGATAAGATTGTCCAGTGATTTATAAGCTGCGCTGCATGGATTCTTAGCGATTTCTGGGCAATGTCTCATGGGCCCCCTTTAAGAGAAGTAGGTAAAGTACTGAGTTGGGGTGATATAGAGTGGGACTAGTGCATTTCATTGGTTCTGTTTTTCTTGTTGTGGGTCCACATATGGTTTCATTTAAAGAAAGAGTTAATATAACTTTTTTAAATGTAAAAACTGTGGAGCTGATAGTCTTTGTAGTACAGATAAAGATGCCATGGCCTAAGATACGAGTGTAGTAAGAACCAACAGTGAAGCTGCATTTCCTAGATATGAAGCCATCTTTGGTGGCATTAAGAAAGACATTGTGTTGGGGCCATCAGATAGTATGGTGGTTAAGGCTCTGATTCCCACTTGGCTCACCATGGTTTGAGTTCTAAATCTAGCAATTTGAAAATCACACAGGCATGTGTATATGTGTGTGTCCCTAAAATCCCAAGATGAGATTAGAGAAGGGATCAAGGGATCATAGAATGACCACCCCCTGGGAAGAGGATGATTTCTCACTTTCCTTCTCTCTCTTCTGCAAGTATGTGTACCCTATGGCACACACACACACACACACACACACACACACACACACACACACACACACACACACACACACACACACACACACACACACACACACAAAGAAGAAGAAGGAGGAGGAGGAGGAGAAGGAGGAGGAGGAGGAGGAGGAAAAAAGAAAAAAGAAAAAAGAATGAAAGGCATTGTGTCTCACATACTGGGGATGGGTGTTTCTTCTTGTGCAACAGTTGGAGCATTGTACTTAATTCAGGGGCCACATTTTACCTGGGCTACCAAGTGACCAAAAGAAGACAGTAGTAAGATATTAGAGAGTCTGGAAATAGTTTATATGGAGAATGAATAAAAGGATTAAAGATGTACAGCTTGGAAGGGAAAGTAAGGAGGAAACTTGGTAAATGTCTTCTAATACAAGAGGCTTTTACCTATGAATGAAAAGATTTGGGTTCAAAAGTTTCGGTCTCAAGATAAACACAAAAGAGAAGCATCTTTTGAAATAGAAAAGATATCTTGTGAGAGAATGAGGTCGCTATCATGAGATATAATCAGGTCCACTTGTGAACATTGTGGGGATACCATAGAAGTGGCTCTTCTCATGCTTAGAAGGTTTGACTGGCTGACTTCTGAGATCCCTTTACACTCTAAGAATGTATGATTTTAAGAAGTCCTCAGTCCAAAGGAGAAGCCATTAAATCTTTACACTCCATTTGGTGTTATAAATATCATTTTAGATTCTATTCTTTATCCAAGGTCATTTTCCATAGCCCTTTACATAAATCAATAAATGATACAATATTAGCTATTCCCAGCTGATATAACAATATATATCAGTTCTAAACATAGAATACAAATTACATTTGGTTCACAGATCAGAGAGTTCTAGAACTAAGAACTATGAGGTTCTTCAAGATTGTCTGGTCAAATCCTTTTATTGTACAGATGACAAAATTGAGGCTAAAAGGCAGTATGTCTGCCCCTGCCTTACCTAACTCCTTACAGGACATAAGGGATGTCTTTCTCTTATATGCTTAGCCCTTTTCATTACCAAGAAAAAAATGAATAAGACCAGGATACTTGGCAAAAGTCTGTGACTCATATCTGGTGAGGCTTAGAACTTGCCGAGTTATGTTAACTGCAGTTAACTAAGCACCAGCCCTCTGCTAGGCACTATAATGGGTGTTTTGCAAACAATATGAAACTTAATTCTATGAGCAAGATTATTATTCTTATTTTACAAATGAGGAAAGTGAGATATAGAAAAGTTACATGATTTACATAAGGCTGGACAAGTAGTAAGGTAATGACTAGATTCTAATCCACAACAATCTGACCCCCATGCCTGTCCTTTAAGTTGCCATGTGTGCTCCAAATCCTGACAGGATGGAGAAATGGAGAAGAAATTATGGCATGACAACACCCCATTGTGGGGATACTTTCTCTCTCCCTCTCTCTTTCTCCCTCTGCTCATTTATTTATATTTTATATATACATAAAATTGCTAACAAGCATGAGCTTTCATTGAATTGTGTTCTTTTTGCTGGTGGAGGTTCTTGTCTTGTTCTGACTGATCAGGGTGGTGGTCAGAGAAGGCTGGGATGGTTGTGGCAATTTCTAAAAATAAGATAATAATGAAATTTGCCACATCAATTGACTCTGCCTTTTCTGAAATATTTTTCTGTAGCATATGATGCTATTTGATAGCATTTCACCGGCAGTGGAATGTCTTTTAAAATTTGAGTCAGTACTCTCAAACCCTGCTTCTGCTTTATCAACTATGTTTATATAATGTTCTAAACCCTTTGTTGTCATTTCAACAATACTCACAGCATCCTTATCAGGAGTGAATTCCATCTCAAGAAACCACTCTTTGTCTATCCATAAGAATCAACTTCTCATCAGCTTAAATTTTATCATGAGGTGGCAGCAATTCAGTCAGCTCTTCAGGTCCACTTTCTAATTCTAGTGTTCTTGCTATTTCCACTATTCCTGCAGTTACTTCTTCCACTGAAGTCTTGAATTTCTCAAAGATATTTATGAGGGTCAGAATCAGCTTCTTTCTTTTTATTTCTTTCATTTTATTTTCTTTTATACATTCAATCACATTATTATTTGGCTTACAAAATAGCTATTTCAACAGGTGAACATTTCTCCCTAGTACAGTTGATAAAACTATAAAATATCTTCAACAGATAATACCACATTTCTTTGTGCCATTAATGCTTTGCCTCTCTATTTTTCTTCTAAATGTCCTTCCTCAGACTCTCCTCTTTCACACACACTATATCTGGTATTTATATCTATATACTGTGTTTCTATATCCTTTAGTCAATTAGTTTCAGTAATAGAGTGTGGACATTTGGTATATATTAAGTGGAGACATACAATGCCTCTCCATCGTAGCTGACTTGCTTCACTCAGCAGTAGATCTTCCATATTCATCCACTTCCAGTCAAAAGCTAGGGTTTCGATGTTTTTTTTTTTCTTTTTTTTTTAATGGCTGAATAGTATTCCATTGAGTTTATGTGCCACAGTTTTTCTATCCATGCATCTGTTCGTGGGCATTTGGATTGTTTCCATGACTTAGCAATTGTGAACAGTGCTACAATAAACATCCATTTGTGAGCACTTTTCCAGTTAAGTATTCTGTCCTTTGGGTAGATACCAAGGAGTGGGATTGCTGGATCATATGGTAGTTTTATTTGTAGATTTTTGAGGAATCTCCAAATTGTTCTCCACAGTGGCTGGACCAATTTACGTTCCCACCAGCAGTGTAAGAGAGTTCCCCTTTCACCACACCCTTGCCAGCACTTTATTATTATTATTATTATTATTATTTTAATCTTAGTCATTCTGACTAGGGTTAGGTGGTATCTCATTGTTGTTTTGATCTGCATTTCCCTTACAATGAGGGATATTGAGCATATTTTCATATGCCTTTTAGCTGTTCACATGTCATCTTTAGAGAGTGTTTTTTCAATTTATTCTTCCATCTTTTAATAGGATTGATCATCATTTTTCAGAACAGCAGCTTGAGTTTCTTGTGAATTCTGGTTATCAGTCCCTTATCTGATGCATAGTTTACAAAAATATTTTCCCATTCTGAGGGCTGTCTGTTCACACTAATCACTGTGTCTTTTGCCATGCAGAAACTTCTTAGTCTGATGTAATCCCAC
>NW_006160234.1:2230253-2260335 GCF_000334495.1 Tupaia belangeri chinensis | reverse complement strand
GTGTCCTCATTGTCATTGGCTTCCATGAACCTTTTGATTTCAGTCTTTATTTCTTCAGTAGTTGTGGAGTCATTCAGGAGTAGGTTATTTAGTTTCCATGTATTTGAGTATTTTTGAGGATTTCTCTTGAAATTAAACTCAAGTTTAATTCCATCATGGTCAGAGAAGATGCTGGACATAGTTTCTATACCTTTGAATCTGTAGAGGCTTGCTTTGTGCCCTATGATGTGGTCAGTCTTCGAGAAGGTTCCATGTAGGGGTGAGAAAAAAGTGTATCTTATGATTTTTGAATGGAAAGTTCTATAGATGTCTGTTAAGTCCATTTCATTTATGGTATCATTTTGATCCTTTATCTCTTTACCTATTTTTTTGTCTAGATGATCTGTCCGGAGGGGATAGTGCAGCCTTGAGGTCTCCAATGGTTAGTGTGTTGCAGTCTATCTCCCCTTTTAGATCTAACAGTCTTTCCTTCACATATTTGGGTGCTCCTGTGTTAGGTGCATAGATATTAATAAGCGTTATATCTTCTTGATCGATTGACCCTTTTACTACAATGTAGTGCCCTTCTTTGTCTCTTCAAACAGTTTTTGTTTTAAAGCCTATTTTGTTAGAAAGTAGTATTGCGACTCCAGCTCTTTTTTGGTTCCCATTTGCGTGGAAAACCTTTTTCCAGTCCTTCACTTTCAGACTATGTATGTCTTTATCTATGAAGTGGGTTTTCTGTAGGCAACAGATAGAGGGTTTTTGTTCTTTAATCCATTCAGCCAGTCTGTGTCTCTTGATTAGAGAATTTAATCCATTAACATTCAATGTTATTATCGATGTTACTGGACGTGCCCCGACGTTTAAGTTGGCCATTGTCTTAGTTGCCTTTTACTCCTTTGTTTTTGGCTGTTACGTCTTCAGTTTTCCTGGAACAGTACTTTCTTCAGGGTTTCTTGGAGAGCTGGCCTGGTGTTGGCAAATTCTTTCAGGTTTTGTTTGTCTGAGAAGATTTTAATCTTTTTTTTCTCATATGATGGATAATCTTGCAGTATACAATAATCTTGGTTGAAATTGTTTCTCTCTTAACACTTTCAGTACATCTTCCCATTTTTTCCTTGCTTGCATTGTTTCCGTTGAGAAGTCCAGTGTTAGCCTGATGGGGTGACCTTTTTAAGTCACTTGTTGTTTCTCTCTTGCCAGTTTTAGTATCTTATCTTTAACTGTGGTCTTAGCCAGTCTGGCTATGATATGCCTTGGGGAAGATCTTCTTGGGTTGATTCTTTTTGGGGTCCTTTGTATTTCTTGTGTCTGGATGCTTGAGTGCCTCTCTAGACTTGGGGAATTTTTTTCTAAGATTTCATGGAATAGATTTTCCATACCCTTATTAGTATTTTCATCTTCTGGGATACTAATTATTCGGTTGATAGGACGTCTAATGGAATCTAGCATTTCTCATATGTTATCCTCATGTGTTTTTTGTTTGTTTGTTTGTTTTTTGTTCTTTTCTCTATCTTTTGGGTGGTTTTCTCTAGTCAGAAGTTTTATCTTCTACATCAGAAATTCGATCTTCTCCATGGTCTAATCGACTTTTAATACGTTCAAGAGAGTTTTTGATTTCCTGTGTTACAGATCTTACCTTTAATAGTTCCATCTGATTTTTAATTAGCGTGTCCATTTCTTCCTTCATATCGTGGAAGGTCTTTCTCATCTCCTATAGTTCATTGTCTCTTTTCTGTTCCAGCTCATAGAATTTGTTCACCACAAATGTTCTAAATTCTTTCTCAGACATTTTGGTAGCATCCTCTATTTTTTCAAGAAATGGAAGGGAGTCATGGTGTTCTTTTGATGGAGACATATTTCCTCCTTTATTCAGACCTGAAGTTCTTCTACTTCTAACCATTGGGAGATGTGTTCCCTTTTAAGATAACATTTCCTTGAATAGGAGCAAGTGTGTTCCCCTTTTGCTGTGAAATGAAGACTGCAGAAGTCTCTCTTCTGTTATGTTTAGCAGTGTGATCCAAGGAGGAGTATTCTCTTCAGGTGTACAAAGTAAAGTATCTCCATATTCACAGGTGGTTCAGTAAGTGGGAGGATCCCAGAGTCTTAAAATACTAGAATGTTTCAGAACTCTAATTCTATACCTATCTGGCTGACAGAGAGAGGGGTCTCTGGCTTGGAGGTTCCAGGGCTGGAACTGGGGCAGGTATCCCTGCCTCAGTTTGCCTTGGCCCAGGGGTCTGAAGATGGAAATGGGATGGCTGTTGGGCTGAGGGTGATCCTGGCTGACAGAGAGAGGGATCTCTGGCTTGGGGATCCCAGGGCTGGAGCTGGGGCAGGGATTCCTGCCTCAGTGTTCCTTGCCCCAGGGGTCCGAAGATGGAAGTCAATAATTTTTTTTTTCTGGGGCCAGCAGGTGGTGTGGTGGATAGGGGCGTTGGATTTCCACATGGCCAACCATGGTTCAAGTCCCAGACCTGGTGGCTTGCTTTCTCACTTTCCCTTTCTCTCCCTCTCAAAAAAAGCAAAAAAAAAAAAACCCAAAAAACAAAAAACAAACAAAAAAACAAAGAAAAAACAAAACAACAACAACAAACCTAACAATAACAAATAGAAATAAATAAATAAATAATTCTTTAAAAAATATATTTTTTTCTAATCCTACCACTTTTCTGTCCCCCAGAGATAACCATAATTCAAAATTTTTTCTTACAACTTCCTAGTTTGTCCATATACATTTAGCATATTATGTGTGTGTATGTTTAGTCTTAAAGAATATACCTATGTAGTATATACACACACACAATAAACTATTTAGTTTTACTTGCTTAGTGGATTTGTGAAGACTAACATTTATAAACTACTTAAGATTATATTTTATTTTGCTATGAGATAGTAAAAGTGAGAAGGTATCCCCCAGGGTAGATGACCATTCCATAATCCTTTCTCTTCCATTCTCTTCTCAGGATTTTGGGCATGTACACTCACATACCTGGTGTGTTTTTCAAACTACCAGTTTGGTATTTGAAATGCATAGTTGGCCATGTGCAATTAAGCTACCTTAACCATCATGCCTCTGGCTGGTCTTATTCTGATGTTAATACTACATCATATTTCTATGACTTATTCCTATTAATATAAGTAGCTATAATTTATGTTTTTATTTTTAAAAATTAATTTTACTGTATATATTTAAGATCTACAACATGATGTTATGGGATATATATAGATAGTAAAATGATTACTATACTGAAGCAGATTGATATACTTAACATTTTGTATTGTTACCCACTTTTTTATGTGATAAGACCATCTAAAATCCACTCACTGAGTAGAAATACCTAATGTAGTACATTTTATTACTTTCAATTTTCAGGCTATATATTAAATTTCTGGATAATTATCTTTATTTTTGACTTTTTCTTAACATTTAATTGTACATTTCCATAGCACACAAAATACTGTTTTTCAAAAAGATGCATTACATTGTCATCAAATCAAGGATATTATCATATACATCTTTTCCATTGGAGAACTTTGCTTTCTTATGTCATCAGTACTTCCTCCCTAAGCCCCTCTCATCCATCCCCGTTATTCACCCACTCCCCAGTAGTGTCTGGTATCCACACTAATCTTTTTTTTTTTTTAAGTTATGACTTTTTAAAGGAATTATGTATTTAAATTTATTTATTCATTCATTTATTTTTTCTTTAATTTGACCAGAGAGAGTAAACAAGCCACCAGGTCCAGGACTTGAACCACAGTCAGCCATGTGGGAGTGTCCAGTGCCTTAACCACCATGCCACCTGCTGGTCCCCACACTTATCTTTTCTACCATTATTTTTTTGGGGTCTCTCAATTTCTGTCACAGAGTGCAGACTTTGGTATATACTGAGTAGGAACATACAGTGTTTATCTCTCATAGTCTGGCTATTTCCTTTACCAATGAATTTTCTGTATTCATCCACTTGTATCAAATAACAAAGTCTTGTTTTTTTTATGGCTAAGCAATATTTCATAGTATACAGGTGCCATGTTTTCTCAATCTAGTCATTTGATCTTGAGCACTTGGGTTGATTTCATGTCTTAGCATAACTATAAGTAATTATGCAAAATTTCCATTGTATTAATACAGAACACATTATGACACAACAACAACTCATGTTATTTCAGGTTATTTGTTCTATTATAAACAATGTTGTAATAAATATGCTTGTAAATATTTCCTAATGCAAAAAGCCATAGTCATGTGTAATTAGTTTATATCTAAGAGTAGAATTGTTTGGTAATAGGTTATTCACATGGTCTTTTTTTGAATGTCCCTTGTATATTTGATATGAATGTATATTGTGGTATTTTTAGGTGTTTTGTAAATATCAGTTAAATCCAGTTGGTTGATAGTAGTGTTCAACTTTTTTATATATTTAGTGACTTTCTGTCTACTTGTTCTATAGCTTACTGAGAGAGGAGTGTTGAGTTTCCAACTATAATTGTGGATTTGTCTATTTTTTTTTCTTTCAGTTCTGTGACTTTTAACTTTTTGTATTTACTTCATGTATTTTAAACCTCCGTTATTAGATATCTGCATATTTAGGATGTTCTATCTTCTTGACAAAGTTATTATTAAAAAAAATCCCTCTTAATTTACAATAGTAATCCCTGTTCTGAAGTTCACTTTTATGATAGTGATATAACTACTCTAGATATTTTATTCTGAGTGATGTTTATCTTTTTTCATTGTTTTACTTTTAACCTAATTAACTCAGTTTGATTTTTAAATTAATATTAATATGATTTACCTTTTTCTGTTTTTTCTTTCAAATTACCTATGTCATTGTAGTATTTACAGTGACTTTTTTTGTAATAACATATATTTTGGTAATAAAAAATATTTTTTTAAGAATTACTTTATTTAACTTTATTTATTTTAATTTGACTAGAGAAGGCAGAGTGAGAGAGCGAGTGAGTGAGAGAGAGAGAGAGAAAGTGAGAAAGCAAGTCGCCAGGTCTGGGACCTGAACTGTGGTTGACCATGTGGGAGTCCAGTGTCCTTAATCACAATGCCACCTGCTGGTCCCATTATTATTCTTGTTTTTAGTTTTTGCTATAGGATGCATGCACTCACAGAGGGGAGGAGTGAGAAATTATCTCTCCTCAGGAGGGATGGCCATGTCACAATCCCTTTTTCCACTCTTCTCCTCTGGGATATTGGGTATGCACACGCATGTGCCTTGTATAATTTTCAAGCTACCATATTCAGGACTAAAACCTTACATCCAGCTGTGTTGGATCCAGCATTTTAACCTCCATATCACTTGTTGGCCTGGTAATTATTTTTAAAATTTATTTATTTCTTCTATGAGCGAGAGAGAGAGAGAGAGAGAGAGAGAGAGAGAGAGAGAGAGAGAGAGAGAGACAAAGAGCATGTCCAACAGGATCTTGATGGTGCTATCCATTCCCAGCTTCAGCAGGCTCCAGGTCATTGGACACACACATGCCCACACGAGGGGGTCTCCAGACTTGAACTATGAACCTTCCTGTGTGGAATTGTCTCATAGAATGTCACACTTCACTGCTATGCCATGATCTGGCCTGAAGTAGTCTTTTTTAAAATTCACTCCTTTGATCTGTCTTTTAATCAATGTTTTTAGATCGTTTAGACCATTTATATTTAAGGTAAGATTTCATATGTTTCATCTGTCCTTTATTTTTCATTTGTTTCTTTTATTTCTTGTTATGTGGGTATTAATTCAGTTAGCTGGTAGTATAGTTCAAGTCGTCTTTAGCTCTTGCCCCCTGCCCCCAACTCTGTGATTTCTTCTGTATTTTACTTTGTATTTTCATAAAAATTTTGGAGTTCTATAATATTCCCTGACAAACTGCTGAGATTGCATCAATCTGCATATAAATTGGGGATGGGGGACAACTGATATTTTTATAGTAGTAAACATTTTTACCTGTGAATATGGTCTAAGTCTCCATTCTTATGGTTCTCTTTATTGTCTTTCACTGTGGTTTATAATTTCTCCATGAAAACATTGCTTACGTTTAAGTAGATTTATTTCTAGGTACCTTATAGGAAGGGACTTCAAAAAGTGCATAGGAAAATGGTATTAAAGAAAAGAGTTTATTCTGATGCAACAAAATTTTAAAATTCATGTATAGTTCTTTTACAATATGTATTTTCATGAACTTTTTGAAGATTCCACATCTATGTTGCTATTTTAAGTTATATATATAATTTTTGTTGTTGTTGGAGAGATTTTTTTTTTTGCTCTAGGGCACGTGCACTTGCCAGACAGATAGAGACATAGAGACAGAAAGCAAGAAATCACCCCCTGGGGGGATGGTCACGCCGCAATCCGTTTTCCTCCATTCTCTTGGGATCTTGGGCATGCACGCACACGTGCCTGGCGTGAGTTCTAAGCCACCGGGTCC
The DNA here is from genome assembly GCF_000334495.1 of Tupaia belangeri chinensis. Lineage (NCBI taxonomy): Eukaryota > Metazoa > Chordata > Mammalia > Scandentia > Tupaiidae > Tupaia > Tupaia belangeri. The sequence goes on along the minus strand of NW_006160234.1, from coordinate 2,253,915 downwards.
GGGACATGAACCAGAGTCGACTACATGGGAGTCCAGCGACATAGCCATTACGCTAACTGCTGGTTCCATTAAGTTATATATTTTAAAAACATGTTCTGTTTATTACTGTCCTATGGAAGTACAATATTTATATATAGATTTTTAGAAGTCATTGTGAAATTTTCTTATTAATTCTAAGTCATTTGTCTGTAGATTGATTAGTGTTTATATGTAGGTAATCATATCATCTGTGAATAATGACACTTTTGTTTCTGTCATTCCAATCTTTATAGCTTTTATTTTCTTTTCTTTAGCACTATTGTATTGGTTAGACTCTCATCTGGTTTTAAATAGTTATTTCATTAGGAAAACTTGTCCTGTTAGTGATTGCATAGAAAATAATTCTTAACATTCTCCATTGAGGCAATGTTTTCTTCCAGGTTTCTAATGAGAAGTCATTTACTTGGTTTAGAAAGTTTTCTTGTATTTGTATTTTGTTAAGGTTTTTATTGTTAATGCACGTTGATTTTTAAAGGCTTTTTGCATTTATTGAGTTGATTAGGCAGCTTTTCTTTTTAAGCTGCTAATATGGTGATTACATTAAAACTATTCTAATGCTAAGTCTATTTTTGTATCTTAAAATAAATCCAATTTGGTAAATATACATATATTGTCTTTTAAAAATATGTATGATTTCAGTATGCTTAAACTCTCTTTGCTATTTTTGCAAATATTGTAAAAGGGATCTTCAAGTTTGCTTTCTTATACTGTTTGTATCTATTTTCAGGATTAAATTCATATTGGTCTCATAAAATAAACTGAGAGTCTACTATATGCCAGAAATTGTGGGGATCAGGGATACAACACAGAATAAAACAGACAAAAGTCTCTGCCCTTCTGTACCTTACGTTTTATTGTTCCTTGAATATTTGGTAGAACAGCCTATAAAACAGTTTGAGACTAGAGCTTTTCTAGTTTCTTTAAGACATTTTCAAATTGCTGGCCCAGTTTGTTTTATGGCAGTTGTTTTTCTATTCTTTTTGAGCCTGTCTTGATAAGTTGTATTTTCCAGAAATTTGTCCGTTTTCTCAAATTATAAAATATATTGATATAGAATTAGTGATTATAATATGTATCTTTTACCCCTTTTCAGTGTCAATAATATGTTTCTTTTTGTTTTAAATATTATTTCTGTCTTCTTATGGATTTCTTTGTCTTGATTTCTAAATTTTTATTTTGTGCATTTTTTTGCATAGATAATATGTGAAAAAGCATATCATGAAAAAACTATGCATAGATTTCCATTTCTAGACACCAAAATTAAGTTATACTTTCAATTTTCCATGAATTTTTTGAAGTCCCCTCTATTCATATTGTGAAAAATAAAAAAATTGAGAAAAATACATAGTACAAAATCTCTCATTCTTGGGACCAGCAGTTTGCGTAATGGCTGTTGCCGGACTCCCATGTAGTTGACTGCGGTTTAAGTCTTGACCCTGGTGACTTAAATTCATGCCGGGCACGTGTGCATGTGTGCCCAAGATCCTGAGAGGAGGATGGAGAAGGGATTGGAGCATGTCCATCCCCCTGGGTATGATTTCTTGCTTTCTTTCTCTCTGTCTCTCTGGCAAGCACATGTGCCCTTTAGAAAAAACCTATCAAAAAAAAAAAAATCCGTCTCATTCTTGTCTCCTGTTGTGTCACTGTCTAATAACTAATATTATCAGTTTCTTATATATTCTTCTAGAAAACAATATACAAATCAACATAAGCATATATAAGTAAATAGTTTTAAAGTTTCCCTAATGGTAGCATATTACATATGCTTTTTTTCCCCCTCTTAGCCTTTGCACCTAATAGTTCATGGAAAATTTCCCATTTCAAGAAATAATGTGTTTCTTCTTTCTTTTTTATGGATATATTTTATGTTCCCATATACATTTATGTAATTTCTTTTACCAGTATTTTATGGAAGGATATGAGAATTTTTCAGTCTTTTGTTACTGTAAGCAATATAGCAATAAATAATACAAAGGTATGTGAATCATCTTATACAGGTGTAGATATATCTTAGGGTAAATTCTCAGAAATGAAGTTATTGGATCAAATAGTGTAGAGAATATATTTTATTTCAGTCATTTTGGGTAGGCTGTATGTATATGTGTTATAAAATTCAAAATTAATCTACATATTTAATGAAACCCCTATAAAATTATAAGACACATTCTTCACAGATCTAGAAAAGACAATCATAGAATTTGTCTCACTTTGAATATATTTCCCCATCCTTTCCTTGCTTGCATAGTTTCCAATGAGAGGTCTGGTGTTAGCCTGTGGGATAACAGGACCTAAATCAGATGGACTTGATAGACATCTTTAGAACTTTCTGCCCCAAAACCACAAACATACATTTTTCCCACCTTCTTGAAGACTGACCATGTGACAGGGCAAAAAAAGCAACTTTTACACATTCAAAAGCATAGAAACTATATCCAGCATCTTCTCCGACCATGATAGAATTAAACTAGTTATCAGTTCCAGGAAAAACCCTCAAAAATACACAAATACATGGTAACTAAATAACCTACCCCTGAATGATTTCATGACTACTGAAGAGATGAAGACTGAAATCAAAAGATTCATAGAAACAAATGATAATGAGTGCGTGAGTTTCCATAATCTATGAGACACTGCAAAAGCAGCTATAAAAGGGAAGTTCATAGCAATTAGTGTGCATAAGAAGATGGAAAGGTGGCAAATGGACAGCCTAGCATCATGTCTCAGGGAACTGGAAAAAAACAAAGAATCCAAAAAATGTCACAAGAAAAGAAATAGTAAAGATTTAAGCATAAATCAATGAGATAGAAAATAAACTATACAGAAAATAAATGAAACCAAAAGCTGGTTCTTTGAAAAGATAAACAAGATTTAAATACCACTAGCTAATTAAGAAGAGATAAAGGAACCAAATAAATCAAATTCGCAATGAAACAGGCACGTTGAAGGCGTTGCTTGATGGTCTGCTCATTTTCTGTGTTGGTGTGGATCTATCTGAAGCCATTATATAATTCTTGATCTCATTTATGCTACCTTGTCTCTCTTTCCTGGAAGTTTTAGGAACTATATTTTTGTCTTCCGTGGTCCCAAATTTTACCTTAGGGTGGATGGACCTTTCTTCAGCCATTGTGCTGGGCTCGATCAATTTGGAAAATATGTCCTTTCTTTATTGATAAGCCTTTTAAATAATTTCATTAGTGATATTTTCTTTTTATTCTCTCTTTTCGGATATATTTAAACGGTCCTTAAATATGAATATCTTTTGTCTGCGGTGATCAGTTTATCTCTTTTTTACTTTATGGCAAAATTCTTTCATTTTGTTTAACAATTCCCCTTCATGATTTTTAAAAAATAATTATTTTATTTACTTATTTATTTATTTATTTATTTTAATTTGACCAGAGTGCGAGAGAGAGGGAAGGAGAGAAAGTGAGAAAGCAAGCTGCCAGGTCCGAGACTCAAACTGTGGTCAGCTTTGTGGTAGTCCAGAGCACTTAACCACCACGCCACCTGCTGGCTCCCACTTCATGATTTTTAAATTTCTGCTATCATACATTTTATTCCTTGAGTATGCCTTTTATTCTAGCATTCTGTTATTGCTTCATTAAAGCATTGTCTTTTCTTACATCTCTAAGGTTTTTTTTTTTTTTGAGAGGTTTTTTTTTGTTTTGTTTTGTTTTTTTTTGCTATAGGGCTTGTGCGCTCACCAGAAAGACAGAGACAGAGAGACAGGAAGGTAGAAATCAACCCCTGGGGGATGACCACGCCGCAATCCCTTCTCCTCCATTCTCCTCTTGGGATCTTGGGCATGCATGCATGCATACACGCCCGGCATGCGTTTAAACCACCAGGTCTGGGACTCGAACTGCGGTCTACTACATGGGATCCAGCAACATAGCCATTATGCTAACTGCTAGTCCCTCTAAGGATGTTAATGATAACTTTTTCAAAGGGTGTCTTTTTTTTTTTTTTCTGAGCAATCTTTGCCTTATCTAAAAAGTGCGTCCCTCTGTCCCTAATTGTCAATTTGATTTGCCTTCTATGAGAGTCTTTCCTTGTATATATCATGAGCTTTGGTTGCATATAAATGATTAAGAGATAGAGCCTCAGGACCAGCACGTGGAGTAATGGTTATGTAGCTGGACTCCCACATCGTCAACCATGGTTCGAGTCCCACATTCAGTGACTTAAATTCACCCTGGTGCGTATATGCATGCCCATAATCCTGAGAGGAAAGTGGAGGAGAAGGGATTGTGGCGTGGCTATACCCCCTAGGTAGTGATTTCTTGCTTTCTGTCTCTCTATCTTTCTCTGTCTCTCTGGTGAGCACACATACCCTATAGCAAAAATCTCTGTCTCTTTAAAAAAAAAAAAGAAAAGAGAGAGAGAGATAGAGCCTCAAAATTATTTGGAAGCTCCGAACGCATGGTGGGGTTGTTAGCTATGAGTATCACTGTAGGCCAGACTGTATGAGTTGTCTTTTGGGCTTCCCTTTGCTAATAACTTTGTTTCTATTTTAGTAAGTACTGTTTCTTTATTGATTACTTATTTAGATCTTATCTGGGTATAGGTTCTTATTTTTTTCCTGAATTTTTAGGCTTTTTGCTTAGTTTGTTAGGTTCACCTGTTTCACTTTTCTATCCTAAGTATTTTAATCTGTAATTTTTTTCTGTAAGCATCACTTTGCTGATGTCTTATAAGATTTGATGACTGATAGTTTTATTACTATTAAGTTTGAATCGTTTATGATTTTCCTTGGGGTTCTTTCTTCTTTACCCTTGAATTATTTAGCATATGTGTATATACACCCCTGGTTTCCACTCAGGTGGGACCTTTGAAAATAATTGCGTTGTGGTCACAGAAATCTAGTCTTTGCGATAGAGATTCTTTAAAGTAGTGGAAATTTGCTTTATATCTTAGTATGTAATCACTTTTCAAAATTCTCCCTGTATTTTTCTTTTAAGTTTTTTGCCATAGGATCTGTATACTCACCAGAAAGAAACAGTTAGAGACATCCCCCTTCACCAAGAGGGATGGCTAGCCACAAACCTTTCTCTAATCCCTTCTCTATTATCCTCTCAGGACTTTGGGCATGCATGCATTTGTGCCTAGCATGACTTCCAAGCTAACAGATCTGGGACGTGAACTACGGTCGGCCATGTGGGAATCCAGTTGCCTTAACCACCATGCTACCTGCTGGGCCCTGCTTGGTGTGATTTTCAAGGCACCAGGTGTAGGATTTGAACTGCGACTGGCCATGTGAGAGTACAGTGACTTAAACACCATGCCAACTTGCTGGCCCCCAATACATTTGTAAAAATTATTATCTAACTGTTGGTTGCGTGTTCTAAACATATCTTATATAGCTCAAGTTGGCTACCCATGCTGCCAAAATATTTTCTACCCTTACTCACAGTTCCTTTTTTTAATTTATTTTTAAAACTTTTTTATATACATTCAATCACATTATTTAGCTTATAAAGTGAACATTTCAATATGTGAACATTTCTCTCCAGTACAGTTGATCAAAATATCTTCAACCAGTTTCTGAGAGAGTTATGTTAAAATTTTTCAAAACATAGATTTTCTTTCTTCCTGTAGTTCTTTTAAAAATTTTTTGCCTCCTGTATTTTAAACTATCTTCTTGAGTATACACAAATATAACATTATAATCAGAGAAGTGAACATTTTACCATATGCAATGATTCTTTATCTCTAGTAATGCCTTTTGGTTTAAAGCCTGTTTTTACCTGATATAAACACAACTGTACTATTTTCTTGTTGCTTAATATATGCTGCTTTTATATTTTTCCATATTTTTACTTTCATTCTTTCTGTGTCTTCATGTTTTAGGTATATCTCTAGCAAATATCACATCGTTTTAAAATTTTTTGTCTAACCACCTATGCTTTTTGACTAGGGAGTACATTTTTAAAAATATATTCCTAATTACTGAGAAAAAGATTTATTTTGCCTATTTAATCTTATGCTCCCTCTTTATTCTTTTCCTGCATTGTTTTCCCCTCCCTTTAATTCTTGCTTTATTTGAATTAATTTAGTATTTTTTCCTCTACTCCTCTGGTTTTGAACATATTCATGATGTTCTTGTTCTTTTGATGACTACCTTTGACATTCTTACAATGTATGCGGTATAAAGTTAATTTTTATCTTTCTTCCAAATAACATGAGACCTTAGAATAGTTTCATTCTAGTCACCCTAACTAGCTTCTAGATGCTCTCTTAGCTCTTTTTTATTAGTATCATAAATAAGACACTTTATTATTGTTTTATAGAGTCAACTTTTATTTAAATTTATATTTACATTCCCCCCCCCCAAGGTTTTTTTTTTCTTTTTCTTTTACCATAGGGTGCATGAGAGAGACAGAGACAGTGAGAGGGAAGGTGAGAAATTACTCCCCAAGGAAGATGGCTGCACCCCAATTCCTTCTCCTCCATTCTCCTCCTGGGATTTTGGGCACACACGCACATGTGCCCAGTGTTAGTTTCAAGCCTCTATGTATTGGACTTGAACCACTGTCCTCCATGTGGGAGTTCAGCTCCCCAACCTCTACACCACCTACTGACCCCATGTTCATTTTTTATATTACTCATATACCTTCCTTTATGTCAAAGCTTCTTTTGGCTGTTTTCTTTGTTCTTAAAACATATCCTTAAAATTTTTCTTTAATAGGAGTCTGATATTGGTAAATGTTTATATTTTCATACTGAAAATATTTTTATTTTATCTCTCCTCCTCGGATATAGCTTATATTGGTGTATACTTTGAAGTTAATACAGTGAAATCATTAAGCTTGACCCTGAAATACTCATTTCTACAAAATATAGGGTCACATTTAAAAAAATTCATTTAACTTTATTTACGCATTTATTTATTTACTTTAATTTGACCAGAGAGTAACAGAGGGAGTGAGTGAGTGAGAAAGTGAGAAAGCAAGCTGCCAGGTCTGGGATTCAAACCATGGTCGGCCATGCAAGGTGGTATGGTGGCCCTTAACCACCATACCACCTGTTGACCCTGGGTCACATTATTTTAAGATTAATGAATCACTGTTGAGTCTGGTTGAGAGTTCCCAAGGTCTAGCCATGTCCTCTAAATCTGTGTAGAACCCAGTATTACTTAGGCACAATCTGGTTACTATTATGTACTTTAGCTTAAATATTGATGGGAATAATTCTGGGTCTATGGCTGGCCAAGACTTCCAGAAGAGTAGAAATGATACTAAGAATCTTCTAGTTAGTTGGGGAGATTTAGACTCAGCTTCCCCCCTCCCCACTTATCCCACATCTTTACCTTATGATCTACACGAGACAAGAATAGAAGCTATGGAAGGAGCCTTTCTTTAATTGTATTTGATATATATGAAGTTTATGAAGAAATGTACTATAGTATGGAATGTTACTCTACTTAATTTCTGTCCTCACTGAGGCAAGACTGCAAATTAGATTATCTTCTAGCTTTGCTGCTGCTCTTGAGATGTTAGCTGTCAAGTTAATTGTTATAACTAAGTCTGTAATCTCTCTAATCTTTGGTTTTTGAGGCCTTTGGTTTATTTTAGGCATATTGCAATTTTACTATAATGAATCTTGGATTTGTTGGGATTTCTAAAAATGGGGTTTGATGTCTTTCAACAGTTCTGGAGAATTCTTACCCATTAGCTTTTAAATATTTTCTCTTTGTTTTTCCAGTTACAGTATCTGAAACTCTGATTAAATATATGTTTGACTGACTCCATACTTAATTTCTCTTTTCTATTTTTTAATGTCTTTAAGAAGCGTTCTATAGTTTTTTTAAAAAACTATTTTACTTAACTTTATTTATGCATTTATTTATTTTAATTTTACCAGAGAGGGACAGAACAAGAACGAGAAAAAGAAAATGAGAAAGTAAGCCACCAGGTCCAGGATTCAAACTGCGGTCGGCCATGTGGGAGTCCAGTGCCCTTAACCACCATGCCACCTGCTGGCCCCACATTCTATAGCTTTTGCTTGTTTATTGTTTAATTTGCTATAAGACTTGCAGGTTGACTGGAGAGACAGAGAAAATGAGAAAGTAGCCCCCAGGATTCTCCTTCCTCTGCACTCTCCTCTGGGATTTGGGGGATGCTTATGCATGTGATTGGTGTGTTTTCTTTTCAAACCACCATTCAAGGACTTGAATTGCATAGTCATAATGTAGGTCCAGTCACCTTAACCACCATACCACCAGCTGGTTCTCTATAAACTTTTTAAAAACATTGACATGTAATTGGCCTACTGTAAAGTACACAATTCTTATGAACTTTGATTAGCTTTGCTATTGTGTGTAATTATGTAATAATTACCCAATACAAAGATTAGAACATTACTATCACCCCAGGAAGTCTCCTGGTACATTTTCTCAGTCATTTCCATTGGAGTTTTCAGTTATGTCATTGTTTTACAAATATGTCTAATCATTTTTGGTGGACTATTGTTCTTACTTTAGAAAGTCCTTTCTCTAATTTTTTTAACATACTAAAAATGGTTATTTCATAATCCTGTATCTGATCATTTCAAAATCTGGTCTGTTTTGTTATTGTCCTTATTGATAATGTTGTTGTTACCATTGTTCCTAGCTGACTTTCACTAATGGTGATTTCTCACCTCTGAATTTTGTGACTTTTATTGTAAGCTTATATTTATTGAAACATGCACTGTGGAAGTTATATGAGGCCTGAATTGAAGAATCTATTTTTCCAAAAACATTTTATATTTGCTTTCATTGTTTTATCTTTTTTTTTAACTCTTGCTTTTCCCTTCCGAATGTACATGTCTTACTCTATTTGTGTAGCTGTAAAGAATATCTGAGACTGGGAGATTTATTTAGTTTTTAAAAATAGGCTTATTTGACTCATCACCCCGGTGGCTGGGAAGTCAAAGAGTGTGGTGTAGGTATCTGTTCCTGTGTCACAACATGGCAAAGAGAAGCAGAAAGGCCAGTTGAGCTTACAAAGAGAGAAAAACGTGAGTGGGCTTGCTTTGTAACAACACGCTCTCCAGGAAACAACTCGTGAGAGCTCCCTCCCTCTGGACAGACGGCATTACTCTGTTTACAAGGGATCCACCCCATGTCACAAGCACCTCCCTCTATGTTCTGCCTCCTAATACTACAACATTGGGGATCAAATTATAACATGAATTTATGGATATAACACTCAAACTATCATGGTGTGTATCTATGTTTTATTATTTATAAAGAAAGGTCAGTTATTGATAAGTATTGGAGGCTTAACAGAAAAAGATTATTTAAAATAATATTTCTCTCTTGACAATGCTCTTAAAATATACAATATAATCTTCACATATTTTTGTTCATATTCCTTTAACTCAGTTCTTTCCTGTGCTTAGTCAAATTTCCCATAAATTTCAACTTTGAAGAGGTCGGTTTGGTCTAGAGTAAGGTCTTAGAAATGACAGGATTTCTGCATGCATTCTGGTGATTGCAGTGTCTTTTTTACCCGATTTTAATGCCACTGATCTTTCTTGGCTAGGGGCTAGGTCAGAGATATTAAGAATAGAGTGTCAGTATTGTTTCTTCTTAAATTTCTCCTTCCCTAGTATTATAATATGTATCTGCCTCTCCAAAACATGTATTTAAAATTATTTATTTAATTTTATTTATTATTACTATTTTTTAAATTTGACCTGGGACAGGGAGAGAGGAGAGAGGAGAGAGAGAGAGAGAGAACAAGATAGATGCCAGGTCCGAGACTCCAATTGTGGTTGGCTATGTGGGAGTTCAGTGCCGTAACCACCATACCACCTGTCAGCTCCTCTTTCAAACATTTTTAATCAATGTCTTATTAACCAGCCTTTCTTGGATTATTGCTGTGAAGGATCTTATTCAAGAACTGAAGAGTTATGTCAGCACCTAGAATTCTCCTTCATCTTAGTCCAGATTTCTCATTATTTGACACATAAGCTGGATTATTTATAGCTGCTTGCTTACTTCACAGACATTGAAAGTTTTAAAAAATTCTGTTTTATAAAAAAATTGTTTTTGTGAGTTTAGGAGGGGGCTTATGCTACAAAATGCCTCTACTTTGCCAACTTTACGTAAAGTTCCTTGTAATATTTAATAACTTAAAAATTTATCAAAATGAAGGCATGAGTTTAGGAACAAGAACTACTGGAGAAGCCAAATAATTAGCATTTTTGGATGTTTCTTACTTTAATGTCTGTTTTACCTATTTTGTGGAGTTACCTTTCTCTTCTACACAAACTACAAAAAGGAACCAAGAGCATTTTGACAACTATTAAAGCCTAGGTAAATGAGATCAGCCCCATTTTCTTTGTTACTAGTATACTGCTGTGATGAAGATGGTAAAGTTTAAGCCAAAACTCATGTTTGTCCTTCCATGTTGTTGAGTGGTCCAGTTTATATTTTCCACTTTTTCTGTACCTCGGGAGCCCATGTGGTTCCTTCTTACCACGGAATAGAAACAAAAGTAATGCTGTCATTTTAAGGCAACAGATACTAAGAGAGGATGTGACTTTTCTTTCTGTTATGTTTCCATTTGTCATACTAGTACTAAAGGCTGTGAAACTCTAGAGGCATACAAACACCACAAGGTATAAGGGACTCAGATCTTTCGATCACTGAAGGGAGAAAAGCAGACTATACCAGGAATACCTATTCCAGGCTGCCTCTTAATTAAGAAATATATTTTTATTTTGTCAGGTGGCTGAAATTTTGGAATTGGTTTGTTATAGCTGCTTGCAATTACCCTAACTTGATGATCTAGGTATTCATTTTAAAAAGACTTGCTCCTTTTTTTGTTTGGTGGTCAGATACACTAGAAGATTGCACTAGATATTCTACATTGTATGATTCAAACCATATCGAGTCCTCCCATCATCTTTAATGCTCATCCAATTTTAAGTTGGTGAGAAAAATTGCCTTCTGACAAAACTTTACATAGTGACATGTGCCTTTTTAAGGTTTTAAGCTTATTTTATTTTTTGTTTTTGCCTAGAAGACAAAACATATAATATAGGAATTAAAAAGGTACATTTTTACGTCGTCCATGACAGTTCTATGTAAGGGCAGGAATGTCATCATCTTACCTTCTTGAGATATTATACAAAAGACTTTTTTTTTTTTTAACCTCCAGGACTTCTAGATGTTTTATGTGTGCTATATTTTCTTGCACCAAAAGTTCTTTTGATTTAATTTCTTCCTGAGACTTGATACATGATCTAGTGCTATGATTTTTGAACCCTGCAATGTTCTCACCTAAGAATTTTGATTAAGTGTGAAGGTTCTCTCACTTTGTTTCTAGTTCTGAGTGAGAGCACAGTGGATGCCTAGCAGAGATCTCTTTACCTACAAAACAATACTTTATTATGAAAATGACAGGAGAGGATAACCTGACTTTAGCTGTAACTGAATGTAAACAAAAAGTGTCCCTAATTTAACAGATCCTAGATCTGAAAATTAGCATATGTATATATAGAGGAAGAAGAAATGGAAATCTCTTTAGCTATTCTGAGGTGGGAGGACCACTGGACCCTTTCTCTGACATTCAGAACTCTTCCTACAGCCAATTTTCTCATCAGTCTGAGTGTCCCAGAGGATGAACTGGAGAATGGCATAGGTGACAGCAGTCAGGAATTTTCTTATATGCATTTACACAGTGACTGAGTGGGCATGAATTCCTATTCCTGGCACTGAGACTTAGCAGGTGCAAGCAGAGGAAAGTGAGGCGTCTGTCCTGAGAATGACAGAGGGCACTGGTGAAGCTTGGCACAAACAGACTTAGAAGGCGACTGATTCTGCTGGGACTTGGCAGTTTGTCTTGGCAGGCCTCTCTGGAGCAGCTCAAATGACTGACTCCCTGGACCTGGTGCAGAGGGAGTCTGCGCTCTGTCCTGCCTCCTTTGGGTTTATGAAGGGGCTGCCCACTCTTCCATTTTGAAGCTTCAAGTGTTTGATTTGTGAAATTCTCATATTGAAGCATTTCTCATGGTTAGATATGGTCTGGGGTTAGTTAAAGCTGCAGGAAGAGGCAGACTGTCTCACTCTTCCTTACTGCTGGGTTGAGAGGCCACAGTTGGGCCAGTTTGAGCATAAATTTGGAAAGCCTCCCAGCTGGAATGGAATTAAAGACTTTGGTGCCTCAGGATTGTTTACTTTTGGCATTACCAAGGGCTTTTTGGCCCTCTGGTTGTTGGAGCGGTAAGAGATTCTGAATGGCCCTTAGTCACAATGGGCCCTGGGAAGAAGTACGTACCAGAGAGATCAGTGCCATCCTAATTGTCTCCCTTGAAACACAGGGGGTGAGGGCTGGGCCAGCTGTCTAAGACATCCCCTGAAACCCCCAGTGCAGCTGGATTCCCTTCCTCTGTACTGAGGGAACCTATCATTATTAGATCATACCGTTCCAGGCCATGTGACAAGCACACTATGGGGCAAAGAATACGGGAAAGAATGAAAAAGGAACTGCATTTTCCTTTCTTTCATTCTCTTTGCAGAAAGCCTGAAAGTGTTATTCTAAAATCTGTCTATTGATTTGGGTATAAATAGTCCTCTTTTTCTAATGCAGATGCAGCCATATGCCCCGCTGTACAGGGTTGGTGATTCTGTGTTGTGTCTTAGGAGTAATAAGAGGGTTCCACTGGAAAGAATGCAAGCAAATCAGCCCAGCTGAGATTACATAAAGGGAGAAGGAAAATTGGAGAAAATATGTAATAAACCTCAATATCTAGTTGAGTCTGATTTTTAACAAAAGGCTCTTGCATTTTAGCTCAATGACTTAAGATCTTCAGATAGGAGCTAAATGCATTTTATTCAGACTTTTCCAGCCTTGGGCAGGAACCATTTCAGTAGGCAAGGTAATTCTTCTGGAAAGGGATAAGCTACAAAAATCAGAGGCTTAGGAGTGGATTTTAGCTCCTTGGTGATTTGCATTTAGAACTTCAGAAGTTTGGGCTCTGCTAATGAGTGACTGAGCATCCTGTTGGGGAGTTTAACTTTCCAGATCTAGGAGAGAAACCTCTGGTCTTGAAAAATCTGGTGAATCTTTGATTCATCTTTATAGTTCTACTATGCCAAAGCTCCACCGTTCTTAACTTGAAAGCCTGCCAATTTATTTTGTTTGTCTGTTTCTTTTTATGCCAGAGGATATGTGCACACAAGAGGGGGGTGAGAGAGACAGTGAGTGAGAGAGAGAGAGAGAGAGAAAGCACCCTCCCAAGGGGGTTTATCATGCCAAATTCTGTTTTCCTCTACAGCACCATCTTATTAAGATTCTGGGTACATACATGCATGCCCGACATGGTTTTCAAGAGGTCAGGACTCAAACCCTGGCTGGCTACGTGCAATCCAGATTTCTCTGCACAGTGCTTAACTGATGTGCTGTGGGGCTGGCACCCAATTTATTTTGTGTTTATCTTAGCCCCTGCTTTGCTTCTCCAGTGCCACCCAAATCTCTTTCCTTCCTGCCTTTTGATATTTTGCCCTTCTAGAAAAGCATTTCCCAAACATGTTCTTTTCAGGTCTATGAGCTGCTGTACAATAAAAGTCTTCACAGTCAAATGTAGATTGAGAAACAATGCTTACTACACACTGCTGTTGGAATTTTGCAATGCATTTTTAATAGGCACAGAAGGAAAGGAATTTACATTTATTTAAATTAATATAAAGGGGTCTTCAAAAAGTCATGAGTAATGTGTATTATGAATAAAGTGTGTATGGATTTCAAGTTTTTTCTTTTTTAATTTGTAGCAAAAAGAAACCCTTTTTACTTTAATTCCATATTTCTGTTAAGTTTTTAAAATCCCCTCATAATTTATTTAATATCAACATGTCTATTATCTAATATCAAAGTTCCTGAGAATTGTTAGTTTTTAGAATTTGCTTTGGGCATTTCCCCTATAATATCTACAAACTGCATAATATGTCTAGACTACTAGACATGCAAGTTACTCAGAAAGGGCCACAGATAATCAAAGCCTTTGAAAAGGTTTACTTCTGAAAGCAAAGGAGGACACTGGCTAATCATTTAAATAGAAATGAAAGGAAGCAAATGTTCATTAAAGCATAGACAGGCTAGAATGAGCTGGACTGGCTGCTGTCCACTATGAAGAGGTGCTGAAAGAGTAATACCCTTGGCTGCTATTGATATTAATAGAAATAGATCTCTGGCAGAGCTCTTAAAAAGTAATGGCTTTGTGAAAACGGCATGGGATGTTTAGATATAAGTCCTGCGTCATAAAACTACACATGAGACAGCATGGGGGGAAAGGCACACACTGCATAGGAAATTAACAGACATAGGATTTGATACCACTGCTTCCACTGTGGATGTGTCAGCCAGAGCAAGCCATTTGAACTCATTATGCCTTATTTGTCAAATAAGATGATAGGATGGGATGAAAGTTCGTTCTAAGTTTTAAAAGTCACAATCCATAATTACCCTCCAAGAAGGTCTTTATGTAGCGTGCAGAAGAAATCAAACCAATGTATATTTGCCCTAGGGCCATGGGATTCTTGGGTCACCTTTTAATGTTTGGGAGAAAATATGCTCCAGAAACATATGTGTTGTGCTTGCTAGTGAGAGATTTCCATTCAAACAAACTACAAGTCTGGCGAAGGAGGAAATTTGCAAGATGTTTGGAAATTTTAGTTATTGCTATTGAGAAGGAGGTTCTCTTTCCAAAGAGGCAGACTTTAATCTTGTGCTTAGCAAACATTTAATTAACAAGTACATAGTATATGCTCTGTTCTAGGCACTTGGAATATTTCATGTCTCTGTGTGGGAGGGAGACATAAAAGACAAAATTTCCTACACCCGTGAAGTTAGATTTTAGCAGAGGGAGAGAGATAATAAACAATAAGCCTAATAAGTAATGTATGTTCTAGTCTGCTGTGTTGCTAATAGCAGAAATGCCCACTTTTGAGTAGTTTGTAGAGAATGGAGGTTTATTTCACTCACAGTTTTGGAGGTCCAAGGTCAAGGGCCCGTGTCTGGTGAGAGTCTTCTTATTGTTGGGGTCCTGAGGCAGCACAGGACGTTATCTGGCCACAGGGGGGGGCCTGAATGAGCATGTCTGTATTTCTTTCTCCTTATAAACCCACAAGTATTTAATTATGGGTGCTCCACCTTGATGCCTTATCACCTCCTAAAGACTCCACCTTTCAACACCATAATCATATTAAGTCTGTATTCTCATCACCATTAGCAAGGCTCACCACAATTCCATACATGTATTTGGAGGGGACACATTTAAACCCTGTCATATATATAGCAAAAACTAAATTGCATAGATGATAAATACTATGGACAAGGACAAGAGCAAGGGGGGAATGAAGAATTGTGATTATAAAGAAGGCAGTTAGAGTAAGCCTGGCTAAGAAAGCCTCACTGAGAAAGCCACCTTGAACAAAGGCCTGAAGGAGGTGAAAGAGTGAACCACAGGCCTGTCTGGAGGAAAAAAGATGCAGGCAGAGCAAGTGTCCAGTGCAGAGAAAGAATGTGCCTGGCATGTCCCAGGAATAATTAGGAAGCCTGTGGAGCTGGAATGCTGTGAGTCAGCAGGCATGCTGGGAAAGAGGATCTGGGATGCTTTGTCCCACTGGGTAAAAGACCCCTGGGGCTACTTAGAGCAACCCACGCCTGACAGCATGATAACCTGGCCTCAAATCTCTTCTCCTTGTAAGAAGCCTCCTTATGAGATTCCCTGCCCAGCTTGAGATACCCAGTTAGCATCTGCGAATCAGAATAACCTCTCTCCCAGCAATGAAGCATCCAGCCTTTGCATCTGTAACAGCCTCCCCTGTAATTTATGTATTCTATGGTGAGTTTAAATGCTGACTCTGTCATTATCTGAGTTTATTACTGATGTCATTTGCATATGTTTGATTGGGGTAGGGGGAGGGTAGACATGAAATTTCTGGATAGATTCCAACTTGGAAGTCTGCGTGTCTCTCCCTGCCCTTACATCCCCCTCAATCTCTGCCTTCCTAGGTCCTTGGCCAAGATAAGCTATCCATAAAGTTACGGAACAAGTAAGTGGCTCAGTAGCCCTATTACTTTTTTTGTGTCTGCCTGTTTCTTTCCCAGCATTCCTGAAGCTTCCAGGTATCCTATGCAGTCCAGTGAACCTGCTTGCCTCCCTTCCCCATGAGCCATCAATACTAGGTCTCAACCAGGAACAGATACATTTGCTCACATTAAGAGAAAGCCTGATGATAACCTCTTGGGAGAGGGAGTTAGGCTTTTTGACAGAGCATATGAGGGTTTGAGTGAGGGGTCTCAGCATCCTGGAACCCTGAAAATGATTACTAAATGGCAGGCAGTCCCATCTGTAGAGGTCAGCCTGGCCCTGGCTGCCCTCTTTTCCCCCAGCTGCCCTCTTATTCCCCAGCTCAATTCCACCTGCTTCCCCTAAATCACCTTCTGCACTTGAGTTCTCTGCTGTTTTTGGCAAGGTCAGGGGTGTGGTGCAGGAAATCATAAAATACACACTGAAATGTTTATAGGAGCCTCTGAATTGCTCTCAGGAGTCAGGAAGTAGCCTGGTGACCAGCAACTTGCTTTTTTGTGTAAGACTGTGTTTTCCATGTTGCTTGTATTGTGAAATAGTGTGCACAGGTGTCCCAATTTGATTCAGTTTCAAGTCTCATCATGATTTATAGTCCCACCTGATCACATCCAGATCACTTTGCTGTTTGCCCTTGTCTGCTGAGCTGCAGTCTGTGAGCAGGGAGGTGGGGCCAAACATCTTAAAGATTCAGGGAGAACATGCATGTCTGTCTCCCCCTTCTCCTCAGACTTTCATCTGTATATATATTAATGCAATCAGCAATGGGTCTACTCTATAGTTCTTTGAAAAGAGATACTGCCAGCCTACAGAGAATATTAAACTGAGTGGAGAAATTATAATATTACAGATGTAAAACCCTCAGAAGAGCTAAATGAGTAGAGAAGATATTTTATGACCCATTTATGATGTGTTCCCATGTTCTTACCATCACTACCTCCTCTACGTCATCACCATCACCAGCATCATCATAAGCTAATACAAAAATCATAGTTATTGGATCTTTATGATTTGTCAGTTATTTGGACAAATACTTTATGAGACTAGGCTCTTTAAGTTGTCTCAACCATCTTAAAAAGACTATTATTGAGACCAGCAGTTGGCATAATAGCTATGTTGCTGGACTTCTATGTAGCTGACCATGGTTCGAGTCCCAGACACAGTGGGTTATACTCACACTGGGTGTCTGTGCATACGTGCCCAAGATCCTGAGAGGAGAATGGAGGAGAAGGGATTACAGCATGGCCATCTCCCCTGGGAGTAATTTCTCGCTTTCTCTCTCTTTCTGGCAAGCGCATGCACCCTATAGCATAAACTTCTCCAAAAAAAAAAAAAAAAAGGAAAAGAAGAAAAAAAAAAGACTATTATCTCCATATTGCAGATTTTAAAAACTGAGATTTTGAGAGATATAGTAAGTTGAACAAATTAGCAACCAAATAGCCAAAAATCTATATAATCAAATAAAGATACACAGTATATGTATAAATAAAGGTAGATTTCTAGGTAGGCAATGTTTGGAAGGCTTCCTGTTCAAGAGAATACTGCATGATTCCCAAAGCCCTGGGAGGACTCCACATTCCTGGAGGACAGCAAAGATCTCCACAATACCAGTTGCCAGGAAAAGTCCAGTCTCTTCTCTCCCCTGCACCTTGGTGTCATAGGCATCAAGGGAAAGCCAACAGTCGAGCACTGGATGGAGCAATGGTTTACTCACATAGAGAAAAAGGCAGAACAAGATCAGCTCCAAGACTGTGCATCCATTCCCCATGGCTGGTATGTCCCCCCGTCAGCCTACATGGAGCAACTGGCTTATGCATACTTCTCTCATCTCGTGCTGAAATAGAAGGACTCCATTCTTCCCCAGTGGAGCCTGGAATACTGAAAGCGGGCGACATGTCTGAGGGCCATGGACTTACATGCTTAAGCAGAATTAAAGAAATTACACTGAGCTTGA
This sequence comes from Tupaia belangeri chinensis, assembly GCF_000334495.1. Classification (NCBI taxonomy): domain Eukaryota; kingdom Metazoa; phylum Chordata; class Mammalia; order Scandentia; family Tupaiidae; genus Tupaia; species Tupaia belangeri. Next base: position 2,235,842 of record NW_006160234.1, on the reverse strand, counting down.
GAGGGGAAATGGTATTTTTGTACAAGGTGACAAGCCTCACACTGGCTATGTAGGCTCTTTGTGTCTTGGGAACAAAGGCTCCAGGCATAAGACCCATTGTTATGCCACTGCAGGGAGTCCAGCCACTGCCTGCAGCAGGCTGCCTTTCCCAGTGCGTGTTTACTACACAGCAGGTTTTCCTGGTGCCTGCAGATGTGATTCTGCTGTGTGCTACATACTCAGGAGCACCTCTCCTGCTCAAAGAAGCCACCTCTGCATCACTCTTGACCTGACCTCTCCCCTTTGGTCCTTTCTCTATCTTTTGCATTTCAGCGGTGACATTTGACTGGGTAGGTGTCTTGGAACAAAGGACACCCAGAGCCCTCTATTAGTGAATGAGAATGCTATCTCCTCTGAGAAGCCTCCCTATCATTAAAACACAGTGCTCCTTCCTCTGTACCTGCAATGCAATTTTTCTGATTCAATGAGTAATGCGGTGAATATTACTCATAGTAAGTGCTTTGTACTGCTTACAAAACTTTTAGAGCCCTAAGACTTTGTTCTAAGCCTTAAGCATTTATTGACCCATTTACTCTCCCTCATGACCCTACAAAATAGGCACTATTTCTATCCCATTATACTGATAAGGAACCAAGGCACAGAGATCAGTAAGTTAGTTTGGGTCAACCAGCTAGGAAGTGGTAGAGCCAGGATGTGGACCCAGGTAGTCTGATGCCAGCTTCTGGGCCTTAATCAGTTCCTCTCTCAGTGGCTGGCTTTGCCTATTCACCCAACTGTTTCCTAATTAGGTTACAACCTCAAAGGCAAGGCAGGGTTTGAATCTCGTGTGTGTGTGTCCTCAGCTCTGGACATTGCCTAGGTACCCAGTAGGCATTCAGGAGTGAGTGTGAGTGAAAGAGAGGTGGGCACTGGAGAATGACTGAGAGGCGGTTGGGACAAACCACTAGGTTGATCTCTTCACTTTAAAGTACTTAGCTGTTGCCTGGAGGCTTTGTCACAGGATAGAGTGGGAGTGAGTGAGGCAGGAGAGGCACCGGGAGCAAACCTTGCTGACTCATTTCATCCCAATAGGCTGCTTTGGACTTTTTTCACCCATCCCTGCTTTCAAAAGAGGAAGGGATTTAGTGCACATCTCACCTCTACCCAGTTACTTCTGTAAAGCTACTCTGGTTTTCTCTACTTACGTGGGTTGCATCCCCTTCTATATGCTCAGTTCCTATTTTCATGGTGGCACTTGTTGCCACTGGTCACATCAGTCTGTGTCTGTCTTCCCTCCCTCCATGGTGGGAGAGAATGACCTGGTCTTAGTCATCCTGTGCTAGTGTCTAGCACAGTGCCTGCCTTGGCCCCAAAGCCATGCCTCTTAGTTGAAAGGATGCTAAGCCATTGGTAGACTTGTGAGCAGGTGAGCAAAGAAAGTACAAGAAGGATGTGATTATTTAGCATTTGCAAACAGAGAAGGGACTGATCTCTGGGCCAAGGAGCTAAGAACCATTTAGGATTTGTTTTTCATTCTCTTTCCTCTCTCTTTCCTTCCAGCTCTTGTCATTTGATAACTGACACAGACAAATTCTTCTCTCAGGATTGACTCAGGGAGGCTAGAAAGGTGATTGGACTGGGTGGGGGGATAGAGAGTTGGAGGAAACATAAAACAATAAAGATGATTTAATTTATATCTGATCACAGCAACCAGCTGGCTATGCCATCAATTATTACACCCTAGTAGTTATTAAAGAGCACCTCTGTCATGGGCACCTTATTAGCTAGGGATTTATGGAGCACAGAGCCACAGGAGGAAATATTGATATTTCACTCACAACATCACCCGTGGATGTCTGGCTTGTCTGTCTCTCAGTTCTGTCTCTCATATATCCTCATTCTTAGGCCCTATTGCCTCAGGTTCAACTCCCAGAATGTTTTGCTCCTAAAGTATGCGAGATGGTAAACAGTTTCACTCACTCGTGCTTCGATTCATTTTGTGTCCGTTTCGGCACCTGTGGCGATAATATTCCTGCTTTCCAAGCAGAGAGTGTTTGAGCTCATACAGATATTTCTAGAGTTTTCTATGTCATAAATCACCTCCTTTGAAAGTGCCCTGGTTTCAGTCTACTTTTTAAAAATTTTGTCTCTTTTTAAAGAGAACAAACTAGATACCAGATTAGTTTGAACCAAGTCCATTCTGTGGCATGAATCCAAGAACTCAAGCCCTTAGCATCCTTGGCCTTTGCTCCATTTTCCCTCTTCAAAGCCCTTTGGAAATGGATCTCAGCCCTCCCTTAGGGAAACTTCCACTTTCTTTAGCTAGTCTCTGGACTTAATGCAAATAAGTAAGTTATTCTCGGATGCTTTGACATTAAAGGCACATTTCTTTTTAACACAACTGGATGCTTTACTCATTCCTAGAAGCAATTTATTCCTAATTATAACCAATTATTATGTGTGATGCCAGGAAAAAAAAAACAAATTGCATTTTTAAGTTTAAAAACTGTATAGGGAAAAATAATGATATGGAGCCAATCATGTCAATTCAAGTCAGTTGTAGAATCTTTCCTTTGAAGATAACATTTTGAAAGAACTAAAAGGGTTTCCACATTTTGATCTCTTGAAGTACCAAAGTGACAACACAGGCAGGAAGAGATGACACAAGAAAAGTGGCAGTTTAGTTATTTACCCAGAAATGCAAGTTACGTTTTATTAATGAGAGGCTAGATCGCACTTGACATTTTACAAAGTGACTTACAATCACACCTGCCTGCATGTATGCGTACACACACACACACACACAAACACACACACAAACTGCGTGTGGAATTAAGCAATAAGACAGATCTGGGTCTCTTCTTAGAAGCAGAATCTATTGTAAATACTATCTATCTCAGTAAGGATGGAACAAGAAAAGAACAAACATAAAATGGGGTGATAAGGAATTGAACCCACTAATGATGAGAATTATCTGGGCTAGGTTATATGCATACATACACATGCGTGTACATTTATGTCTTTTTACAACTCTTCCATGAGTCTAGACTGCTATTGCTACTCTGGTCTTAGCATGGAGGAAATCAGGCAGTCTCTGGTAATAATGCCCAAAGTGGCATTAGAGCTCTAGATTTTTTTTTTTTAAAAAAAAAAAATTGTTTAAAGAATTATTTAATATTATTATTATTTTTCAGTTTGACCAGAAAGAGAAAGTGAGAAAGCAAACCACCAGGTATGGTACTTAAACCACAGTTCACCATGTGGGAGTCCAACATTTTAACTACCATACTACCTGCCTGCCCTGGAGCTTGAGATTCTTATGCTTTCACTTGTCTGCTAAGACTCATAGTGTCATAGTCAGCAGCCAGGCATGGTGAGTGGTGGGTCTGGCTCTTTATTAACGACTCTGGATAGTTCTGCATATGTTCCTTGGGCAAAGTGTGTGTTAAGGCTTTTCAGGGATGAAAAAAACCTAGAGGCAACCAGAAGATGATGTAATGGTTACATTACACCAACTACAGTCGACTCCCATGTAGTCGACTGTAGTTCGAGCCCCAGACTAGGCAACTTAAAACTCAAGCTGGTGCGTGTGCGTGCATGCCCAAAATCTCAAGAAGAGGATGAAGGAGAGGGGATTGTGGCATGGCCATCCCCCTGTGGGGTGATTTCTCACTTTCTGTCTCTCTCTGTGTCTCTGGTGAGCACATGAACCCATAGAAAAAATCTCTCATTAAAAAAAGAAAGAACCTGGGACCATTAGTTGGTGTAATGGCTATGTCGCTGGACTCCATGTAGTCGACCATGGTTCGAGTCCCGAACCTGGTGGGTTAAACTCACGTTGGGCACATGTGCGTGCATGTGCGCTCAAGATCCTGAGAGGAGAATGGAAGAAAAGGGTTTGCAGTGTGGCCATCCTCCCTGGGGAAATGATTTCTTGCCTTCTGTCTCTGTGTCTCTCTAGTGCATGCCATATAGCAAAAACCTCTCCAAAAAAAAAAAAAAAAAAAAGAACCTAAAAGTCTGTGGTCCAATCCCCTCCTTTTAAAGAGAGAAAGTGTGGATCAGACAGGCCAGATCTGCTCTAGGTGCCCATGATCTCTGGGTGTCTCAAGTTAGACCTCCCTACCCAGAGCTCTTCCCATTACTGCATGGCACCTGCTAGGGCTGCAGGTGCCCAGTCAGCAACACTGACAAGAAGGTGGTAAAGGTGATGATGAGCATGAACTACCCTCCATCACTCCCTGCTCTTGGAAATTATGGCTTGATGTTACCTTTGGTTGGAATGAACATCCCTACCGATTCCAGAAGAATAGGTCCTCTAATAGGTCACGGCTGCACTGTCTGGACACCAGTGTGGAATATACCATTAAGCTACAAAAGTGGGAATCTCATTCAGGCTCTTTGGGAGTCTATCATGTGCCAGGCCCTGTTTATACATTGAAAACCCAGCAGAGAAAGAGACAAGGCCCCATCCCTGGGGAGGCTCATTTTATCAGTGACAAATCCACGCATCCCTGGCTAGAGATGACGATCAGCTGATCCTTTTAGGTGGTGCATGCCTGTTCTCCAGCACAGTCCCAAGCTCTCTCCAGACGTTGGTACATCCCGACACCTCCCAGCTTCTGTCATCTCAATTTCCTGTCTGGCCTCTGGGAGATTTCTGAGAGTTTGTGCCCTCTGAGCCACAATTTTACCATCAAACAGTAAGAAACTGCTGGTTTTCAGCAGTTAAAACAAACAGTTTCAGGCGTTAACACTCCAACCAACTGCAATTGCTGGTGTTTAGAGGATGAAATGAGCAGAATTTTCTGATCAGGACTTAGGCGTACAGAGACAAATGTAGACTAAGCAGAGAAGACAGTACAGGTCACAGCTGAGGGATGTCAGAGGTGTAGAAGTTGGGGGAGGAGGGAGGGCAACTTTAATCGGAGAGAGTGATTATAGAATCTAATTAGCCTTTCATTTTCATTTGCAGAAGGAACATTCAATTCACTTAGCACCACTTTTCAGGTCCTCCTACTCTCATCCATAACCAGGGAAAACCCATTCTAGTATAAGCAAGCATTTGGACAGCAGCAGGCCCCAGCAGACAGCATGTGGCTAAACTGAGGAGACCTGGGTTCCAGGCCTGGCTCTGCTTTTGAGAACTCTGTGACCCTGGGCATACTGCGTCAACCGTCAGAGGCCCAAGGCTCATCTGCAAAATATATAAATTGCATTAAATAATTTTAAAGGTCATCTTAACTCTGTAATAGTATATTTGTGTTTCAATACTTATCTCCATAGTATGGCTTAATAAGGGTTGCAGTTAAAATTTTGGAACAATTTTCTATAGCTTTGCTAATAAAAGTTGGAGCTTTGTAAGCAGATAGACCTGGATTCCAACCATATCCACTTACCTTTTGTCTGTTGCTTGATCTTATATAAAACCAGGACAATAATAATTGTATTAATTTTATAGAATTATTTTGTGGATCAAATAGACTCAAATATTCAGAGCACTTAGTATAGCATTGGGACATAGTAGGACTCAACAAATAAATATTTAGCTGTAATTATTTAGTTATCTTGTTTATTATCAAGTTTTAGAATAACTAAGATATTTAATCA
>NW_006160234.1:2221825-2229783 GCF_000334495.1 Tupaia belangeri chinensis | reverse complement strand
TGGTAGGGGGAATCTCCCTAGTAAAAATTGCTTGGATGACAAGGCTGGAGATGTTTAATGGTGGGTAAGCTAAGTAATGGAGTCAGACTGAAATAGCTCCATGGAAATAAAGCATTTAATGTGGGAATAAATGAAGTTGCCACCCAGAACTAACAACCAGGGTCCTGGCTAGGCTGTAATTAATGAATACGACGGCTAAGATTTATAAGGATATTTTAAGAAGTAACTGCACTGCACAGAGCCCTGGGTTTTATGCCTGGGCTGAAGTAAGATCAATGGGAAATCCATTAGGCGCACGATTTAGTGGGTGGGAGTGAAGCTTCTTCTCCAGCTTTGTGCTCTGTGCATGGTGACTTCCAGGGGTGGTTCTCTGGGTGGAGGCTGTGGGGAAATGGAAGAAGTTGTTAAGCACTTGGAACCAGAGGTGCAAGAATTATGACTCACATCTCTTTGCTGTGTTAGGAAATGCGAAAAAGGGATTTCTAGCCTAAACTTTTCCAGAGATCTTCCTGGGGAGCACCAGGTGTTAGTCCAGGGGTAGTTTCTCAGCCTTCCTTCTTCTAATTTTATTGTTGTTGTTGTTAATTTACTTAGTTCTCCCATCAGCAAGAGAACAGAGACAGAGAGACAGAGAGATAGCACCCCTCCCAGTGTCTCAATGTTGTGATCCTCTCCAGCTTCAGACAGCTCTGGATTATGGGCACATGCATGCCTGCTGTGGTCAGGGAGGTTTCTGGACATGGACCCGAACCTTCCCGTGTAGGTCAGCCTGGCAGAGTATTACATTTTCCCTCTGTGCCACCATCCAGCTCCTTCAGCCTTCCCTGCTGAAGAACATTTTGGATAGACCTGCACTGAGTACTGTGTACATTCTGCTGACAGGAGCTGGATCACCTACCTCAAAGGCATATAAATGCGTTGGATATCCTGATGCCATATCAGCAAAGCACAGGCCCCTACAGTGGCTCTGTGACTCCAAAGTGTTTCCCATTTGTACCCTGAAGCCCTGCAATGTGCTAGAATTTGCTTTGTGACTTGCCTTGCTTTCATCAGGAGCAGAGATAGGTGGCTCATCCTGTCCTTCTAAGACTTCTATTCTACAATGGGATGGAGGGATTAGAAAACCCAATTTGTATATTCATCTGGTTCCCTCCTTTGGTTTGTGCTTAAGGTGGTCTGAAAAAACAGATCCTGGGTCGTTGTCTCCCTGCACTTACTTCTGAGCACAGTAGGCCAGGGGAATGTCCAACCTTCATTCACATGGAGAAGGTGATTTTCCATCTTCTCTTGGTCATGCTTAATGCTTTTATGTTCTACCAGCTTTGTTCATGTTGTTTATTTCCCTGGATGTCCATCTTCCAGGAGCTTGGTTTGGCTCCCTTAAAGATCCAGTCCTGGTCCAGCAGTAAGCTTAGCTGCACATAAACCTGCTGTGGTTTTGCAGTTTGTTCTCATTGCCCATGGATTTTTTTTCCTTGAATTTTTTAAAAATTTAAGTATATTTTATTTTAGATTTTTAATACATTCATCACTATATATCATTTAGTTGATAAAGTGAATTTTCTAACACTAATACATTTCACCCCGTGGGGACACTGTACACATTATCATCAATGAATAATAATCAATTTCTGTGTCCCATAAATGTCTTACCTCTCTATTTTTCTCCTTAGTGTCTTTCCTTACATTCTCCTCCTTCTCCTACCCTCTTCCTCGTCTGTTTCTGTTATCTATAACCATTTTCCATGTTTCTACATCCTCAATATTTCTATTTCAGTCATAGAATATGGACAGTCCATGGATTTAATGGCTGGATTATTTTATTTCACTTGTTTGTACTTTGTGTAGCTGCTTCAACCTTTCTGTTTCCTGGTTGGTTCTCCTATTCTTTGAAACTACTTCTTATAAATTCTTTGTGAAATATTTGTCAATTACTTCTCAGTTCAATGACAGACTTTTTTAGCCTTATTTTCATAATATGTTTTCCTTCTTCAATGATAGTTTACTCTATGAGTAGAGCACCTGGTGATAAGGACTTATGATCCTTTGTAAGTTCCATGGATATGTGAGAGGATATCTTACTGATAAGTAAGATTGTGGAAAAATAGAATTAAAGTATATGTTTCTTTTGATGCCAAAGTATTTTGATATCCATGTATAATTTTTCCATACTGTGCATGTTCATGGAGTTTTTAAAGACCCCCTCATACTCATACATTTTATTAATAATTATAAGATAAACAATTTATTGTATGCTTACTTTGTATCAGGTCCTCTACTAAACATTTTGTATGCATTATCTCATTTTATCACAAATTATACCCTTAATCTAATTTTTCAGTAAAACTGAGGCTCAGAGAATGTTAGTAGCCTGATTAATGTCACACAATTAGCCAGCGTATCCATATCTCCCAGACTCCAAAGCCCATCTCTTAATCATCACACTACATTTCGTACTCAAAATCTAATTTGATCACCTCAATAATTCTATAAGGTAGATATCATCATCCCTATTTTACAGATGAAGAAAAACAGAGGCTCAAGGAAGTTAGGTTATTTGCCTAAGGTAATCCAATTAGAAAACAGACCATTAGGATTTGAATGCAGGTATTTTGATTCTAAGCTCAGTCCTAACCTGTTGAATCATGGCATTAACCTAGCATGCCAAGGTTCTGTATGTTTTTCTAGTTTCTGAGACCTGCATTCTCTAGCATTTTATCAGTCTCAGTTCAGCTTCTCTTCCTCTTCTTTTTCTTGTTGAGGGCTGTAGAAACGTTGTCTTTCCCACTAAGAGTTACAGAGATAGTGAGGCCTTACCCTAGAGAGAAAGTTCTAAATGGATTTTATCTCAACCAGTTTTCTCTGTTTAGTACCAAGAAGACAACTGAGTGAGTTGTCCTGCCAATAAATTCAAGGAATATATATAACCCTTGTAAAACTAAGTTATCTTCTACTTGAGAGGCAAAAGAATTACATATAAAATGAACCAGTCATTTACTCGGCTGAACAAGTATTTATTACATATCCACTGGACACTTAAGTAAGTTTTAGGATGAGGGTACAAAGAAATAACTAAAATCTAATAAATAGTTGCTGAAGATCCAGGAATAACCAAGACACAGACTTGCCTTACTCTGAACCATAATCACAGATGGAGGTGGGGAATTAAAGGAGATAGACATGTATTAAATGCTATTACCCAATATGTAGAACATGAAGGTGTACCCAAAGGGCAAGTGAGTTACAGTACATGGCATACAGGCACTGCCCCCAAATATGAATGAATAAAACTGTGCAAATAGAAAAGAGAATATATAAGACTTCTCTGTATAGATGTGGAGAAAGGGAATCAGAAGACAGTCATGCAGATGAGTTCTTATTCACACTGAATCTCTAAAAATAAGAAGGAGAACATTCTAGTTAGAGAGAATGTGGGACACTGAAAGAATATGGCACATGAGGTTGTGATGTGCATGGAAAGGCAGTTGGCCCAGGTTGTGAAGGGCCCTGGGTGTCATGCTATCAGGCTACAGGATTCAATTTTGCTTTTTAAGTGATGGGAGCCAGAAAGTATAGTAAGCATGGAATGACAGGGTCAGATCTGTGCTTAAAGGAGAGAAAGGGCTGGAAGCAGGTCTCCCCAGGGGCATGGCAGTCTGCTTCCTGTCTGCAGGCTTATAGGTGCTCACAGGGGCAGTGCAGGATGACACCTAGAAAGAGGAGATATGATTGATGAAGATATTATTAACTGAGATGGAAAATTTGGAATGAAAAGAGATGGGAGCATAGGGAAAGTGGGATTTGGAGATGATGAATTTCAAACCTATGATGTTGGATTTGAGATGCCCTTGAGATATCTAGGTGGATGTATTCAGGAGACAAGTCATAATATGGGACTGGATTTTCAGAGAGAAGTGCTGTCTAGGAATGTATAATATTTAGAAATTATCAGCCTTTAGGAATTGTGCACTGTATGAATGAAGTCACTTTTGAAGAATGTTTAGAGGAATCAGAAAATGCCCTTCTGGGGCAGCTGATGGTCTGGTAGTTAAGGCTGCTGGATTCCACTTGGCTGACTTCACCATTAGAATCCTGAACTTGGTGACTTGGTAAACATGTGTGTGTGTGTGTGTGTGTGTGTGTGTGTGTGTGTGTGTGTGTATGTCCAAAATCCCAAGAGGAGAATGGAGGAGAAAGTATTTCAGTGTGGTCATCGCCTGCTAGGGTAGATGCTTTCTCACTTTTCTCTCTCTCTCTCTGTCTCTCTCTGGTGAGCGCACATACTTCATAGGAAGAAAAAAAAAAGGAAAGAAAGAAAATGCCTCTCTGGAGTTAACTGTCTCATAGACTGATAAAGCAGTCTAGGGTGTTGATACCCCTTTGTCTAGAAGCATCTATTCTGTCAATGTTGAAAAAATCAATTTTATCTTTGACTCAGTGGGATGGAAAATCTTGAGATTGTTTTCATTAACTTTAAAGAGAGTCTCTGAGTCATACAATCATTCTCACTAAATCTGTTCATATCAATGCAGTTCAACACCCTGGCCAAGCCCGTATTATATGAATCACTGTGAATAGTGAACCATCTCTGCAAAGAACTTCCAACATCTTATAGGAAAGTCAGTAAGAGTATAAATGACTCTAATGCAAGTCGAGATAAAGCAAGAACCATTTACATTAACAAATGCTATGAGTCTTCAAAAGATGAAAAAGTTGGGGTATTTGCAAAAGTCAGAAAAGGGACTTCACCATAAGGAAGGTGGTCTTGAAGGATGAACAGATTGATGATCAGCAAAGATAGTAGAGATTAGTGATAAAAGAAATAATAAAATCAAAGTGACAGAGGGGATTAAGTTTGGCTAGTTTGTAGGAGAACATCGGAAGGTAAAGCTGGGAAGATAGATTAAGGCCTTGAATGCCAGAGTGGAGAGATTTTATTTGATTTCATAGTTCGAAGAGCTCAAGCTCTCTTTCAACAATATTTCAGAGGTCAATACTAGGCCTTCCCCAATTTCAGAACAAATGGGTATTAGAAAGACTGTGATCCTTTTTCAAGGAGAAAGTTAATTGATTGGTATTACAAAGTCGTCATATATGGCCAACCCCAAATTGAAAATCCACTCTGAAAACAGATACTGTTTGTTTAGAACTAAGCCACAGTCCAAATTTCCATTCCTTAGATCCAGATCTGTATTTTCTTAGTGCATGATTCCCTTGAGGGGACTGCTCTTGTTTTTCTTGGAGTCATTTGTTATCTTAAATATTGGCATCTTTGAGATAAGAGTTTTCTAAATCACATTTACAGAATGCTTGTAAACACTTCTCATGTCCAGAACAGGTTTCTTCATTGACCTTGTGCCATTGATGTGCTCCAAGCTAGTTCGGGGGCATTAAATTCCCCGAAGCGCTATGGAAACACACTCCCAGGCTATAACTCTTCCTGCTGCCTGGGTGTGGGCCTCAAATGTTTATGTGGCAGCTTGCATAACCAGTCCAACAGGATTTTCAGTAAAACCTGAGTTGCCATAGGGATACAATATTTCTTTTCCTAATTGCTCGTAATTTCATCCTATTTCTTCTAACAGCAATTGAAGATGACATTACACTCCCTTTTATGTCAGTTGATGATGCATAATTCTCTTCTGGAACAGCCAACGACTGTATTTACTAACACATTAAAAAACATCGATGTGTATTCAGGCCAGAGCCATTTTTACACCAGTATTTTATGTGTGCGTCAGATGGTGGAATGTTGAAAAGGGGTTTTACTCTCATAAAAAGCACCTCCCACCCTTGCAGATAGAATGCACAACTGAAAGCATGTGAATAAGCAGGTGTACTGGTTATTTTCTGTACCATTCCTAGTAGATCCCCGTGATTTTCCGTTCCTCTGCCTTGCTCTGTACTTGGGGAGCTGGCTGGTGCAGGCTGTATCTTCTGAACCTTTTTATCCACTGGATCCAGACTGGGTTTGTTTAGTGAGTGGCACCAGCAAGAGGTCAGCGGATGGAGAGCTAGAGTATGAATTTCTTTCTTGCTGTTTTCCTGCTTTAATGTGAAGTTTCTGTAGCTGCCCTGTGCTAGAATATAGCCTTCCTTAGTTCTGGTAACACTTAGACCTCTGCTTGTGCCTTTGCCACTCCTGCCCTGGAAGTGGGATGGCATTCATTAGTTGTTAGCCCATCCTACTGTAGGTAACCCTTTCAGGAAGGTCTCTTCATTTGAGCTATTTGGGGGAGATTACATTTCCCACTGAGACTCTCATGGAAACACCAGATATTGTAGCTTCCAAATAAGTTACTTGGCAAGTGAGCTACCTGTTCACCTTGCCCATAACTGGCCTAGACCTTTCTCTTATGGTCATCAAGGGGCCTACAATGCAAATATCACCAGATGTAAAAAAAAAAAAAAATGAGACCATAATACTCTACTTTGAATGAAGACACAGTATATTGTAGGTTTTATATGCACAGCTTATAGGAACACATAGATGATAAAGTTTCTATGTGAATAATGTGTTTATGGATTGAAAAAAAAGGCCAGGGGAAGTGGCACAGTGATTAACCCCATGTGATTTGAAACATTAAAAAATGCTAAATCCTTGCCCTACCACTTATGGCTCCTTATAAATAGTTGCTGCTACTGATCTGGATGATTAGGATGGGGCAGAATATTAGCCACTTAGACCCAATGCTCTATTGTAAGAATTACATACATTGCTCTGGATGGGGATTCTGGAGTGGCGTACCACTCAGTGCTTGACCGAGTCTTTGTGCCTCTATTTTACCATAGGCAAATGGGGATAATTATAACCGTTTAGCTATTTCATGGGGTTTCTATGACTATACAATTTAATTATAGGTGTGAAAGCACTGGGGTATAAATTTATGCTATGTTATCCACTACTAGAATATGATCTTAACTTATTTTATCTTATTAGCACAAGTGAAGATTAAATGGCTTTTTTTTCTTTAATGTGAGAAATGTATATGATTTTAAAGCAAGCCATGATTTTTGCCTGAGGCTAGGTTTGATGAAGTTCACCAGGACTCAGAGCTCAGACTAAACCATCAAACCATTTAGCCTGCAACTGCCTGGCACACAGAGGGTGTTCAATATGTATTTGTGGACTGAACTTATTTCATCTAGATTGGTTTGTGTCTAATTAACATTTTAATGACTGCAATGGCATGAATCAAAACACCTCAGTGACTTTTTCTATAGCACCTTCCTTTAGATTGGATCACAACTAATTTAGTGGACAGGGTCTCATGTTCAGAATAAGGACGAACAGTGATTCCCCTTGGGCTTCCGTAATGATTAACGATACAGGATGTGCTGAAACTTTGATTGTGTTCTGTGACTCTGTCGAACAAGTAATAAGGGAAGTTGTAGAAAATTCTGAATTTGGTAGAAATAATAGCAAGTTTTTAATGAAGAAAAATGGATATAACCAGGGTCATCTCTTCCTGTCAAAAAATGGAAGAGGGATTCTTTATCCATGAGAGAGGCATTACGAAGGCATTGAAATAGCATGAACTTTGGCATCAGAACATTATCATTAACTGAATGACGTTGGGAAAGCTTTTTTTTATTTTTTATAACCTCTGGGTTTCACTTCTCTCATTTGTACAATAACAAAGTTGTTATATATTATATATAAAATTTGTGCTCAGATGTTATATATTGTTTTTAATTTTATATCATTTCATCATGTCATATATAGTGCTGAGCACAATGCTTGGCATAGAAGGGTGCTTATGAGCAATTAACATTAATGAAACAATAGTCTGACTTCAGTTTGCCCTCTTTTTTCCTAGAGCAGATTTTTCAGGATAGGCTATCCTATGTTAACATAACAAATACACTCTGCAATATCCATGGCTTACATGACAACAGCTTATTCATTGTTTATGTCACAGTCTAGCATGGTTTAGGTGACTGTCCTTCAGGAAGTA
>NW_006160234.1:2196893-2221794 GCF_000334495.1 Tupaia belangeri chinensis | reverse complement strand
ATTCTTTTGTCAGATATTATGACTCATGGTTTTAAAGAAAAGAGAAAAGAGGAATGGAGGTTGCTGGCCTCATGCTTTTAAGGGCCAGGACCGGAAGTGACTTCTGTCTCTGCCATCCATCTTTCATGGGTCAAAACAAATTGCACATAGTGGGTGTGAGACTTATTGTTGCTAAATAGACTGATGAATGTTTCATTTTTTTCTTTCTTTTTTTTTTAAGAATTATTTAATTTTGTTTAGTCATTTATTTTCATTTAACCAGAAAGAATCAGAGAGGGAAAGTGAGAAAGCAAGCCATCAGGTCTGGGACTTGAACCATGGTTGACCTTGTGGGAGTATCCAGCACCTTTACTACCATGCCACATGCTGCTCACAGATGAATGCTTCTTAAAAAAATTTTTTTTGGGGGGGCCAGCAGGTGGTGTGGTAGTTTGGGTGCTCGACCCCCACGTAGCCAACTGCAGTTTGAGTCCTAGACCTGGCAGCTTTCTTTCTCACTTTCCCTTACTCTCTCTCTCTCTCTCTCTGGTCGGTCTCTCTCTCTCTCAAAATAATAATAATAGTGATGGATAAAATAAATAATTCTAAAAAATTTTTTTAAAAATTTTTCTTGCCAGAGGGCATGTGAACTCAGCAGAGAGGAAGATCATGCAGAGAGGAAGATCATGAGAGTAGGGAGAGAGGTGAAAAGAGAACTCCCTTCAATGGGGCATGGTCATGCCATGATAATTTTTCCTCTGTTTATCTTGTCAGGATTGGGGGGCATGCATGCTCACATTCCAGTATGTTTCTCAAACCACAGGGGCAGGGATTCAAAATGCATAGGCCATGTGGGATTCCCGCTTCCTATATACAGTGCTTAACTGCTACACTACAGACCAGTCCTAAAACATTTCTCTTTTGTGTTTGACAGTTTCCTATATTTTTCATGTTACACTGTGTTTAGATCCTGGTTTGTAAGTACCCTAGCCCTTAGAAAGGCTCAAGCATATTTTAGTCTGAATGGACAGTGGAGCTTAAAGGGGGTTGAGCTTTAAGTCCTTTTGTGCCCCTGCCCTGGAGGTTATCAGCTTGGAGAATGGGGAACATATGTTTGTTGCAGTGGCCTTCAGGAAGAGCAGCAACACAAAGCTTCTTTGGGCTTTAGCAGATGAAGCAAGAGGCCCATAAGATCCTCCAAGATTAGGAAGAAAAATATGTCTCAGTGATCTGGGGTATCACAGTGATTAAAGAAGGCAAGCTGCTGGCTTGCCTGTTCTGAGTGAGGCTGTAATGGCAAGGTGCCATCAGAGTTGTGACTAGAAATAAAATCTCAGGAAATAGTTATTATAAAGCCTAGAAGGAGTCTTCAACTTGGGAAAAAGTTTTCAATTGTTCTATACCTTTTCAAAATGTACGTTGGCCCAGCTATCTTTTAGAACTCTTTTTTAAAAATTACCAATAACATTTACATTTGAGATATGACTAGTGGACCTAGACTTCATGTTTGAGCTTTTAATAATGATACTTTTTTGTGTAAGGGGGATGAAAAAAGTTAGGCCCCAAGCTCATAGCCTTGCTCGCTCCTATTTATGCACGTTCTCTTTCCTATACTCTTTGTTTATTCAGGCTCTTTCTCTTAAGCTTCTAATTCAGTGCTCTTTCCTCCATGAAGCTTTCCCTGGCAATTTCTGCCTCCAGAGCCTATTGCTAATGAGCTCTGAAGGTGTGTGTTGTCCACGCAGCATTGCTGGGCATTTAATCACACACCACCTTGTAACATTTCCTGTTACTGAGCCTCTATTGTGATTATGGCTATGATCTGCAGCCTGAGGCCCAGGGCAAAGCACGCTCTAAATGCTCCATAAATGCATAACGTGTCGATGAAAGCATGCCATGGCCCAGACGAGCTAGGGATAGGGGTTGAATTATGTGGTAAGAAATGAAAACCCCCTGAAATACTACAGTTGCCTTTGAAAGAATTCAGAGTTGGGGATGTGGTACTGGAGGCATCTCGGTTGGCACTTTTCTGCATTGTGGAGAGGAGGGATGCTGTTCACAGACACATTATCCTTTTTTCTTTTGGTACATGAAGTGGTAGAGAATTAAGCTTCAGCCTCATCAAGGACGTCTTTAAATACCCAGTTGTCAATCTCCCTTTGGGAGAACGAATCATGCTTGTGTACTTACTTGATGAGTTTAAGAGGAAATGCACCCTATGGACAAACATATTTTTCTTTTTGTGGTTGTTGTTTTTGTTCTTGAAATAACTGTAAGTATAAATAGGTCTTCACTCTCACAGGAAAAAGTTTCCTGGGGATACCTGGAAATTGGATAGAGAGCTTGTAGGATAGTCAAGCATCTATCTACCTTACTGTACAGTAGGTGTCTGTGGTGCCCGCTGGGCTTTAAATCCTGTGCCTGATTCTGTGGTAGCATCCAGGGCAATCTCGATGACTCATGCATTTCTCAGAACAGCACCTCCCTTTGGACTCTGATCAGCACAAGAAGGAACAACCTGACTAATAACTTGCAAATTCAGACTCATCTACTTTCATTTTGATTGAGTAAAAATATATTGAGTATCTGCTGTGTGCCAGGTACTGGGAAAGGAGAGCTGATTTGGGCCCTAGTGAACGGATGCATTAGGGAATATGAATAAAATAAAGGAGAGCTGATTTGGACCCTAGTGAATGGATGCATTAGGGAATATGAACAAAATCACAATATATAGAGTCAGAGCTAAGGCTCAAAATTCCAGGGCTTTAGATTCTATTTGCTATTTATTTACTCTGCGTTGTTTCTGGAACACAACTATGCATCAGATTCTTTGCTAATTTTTTTTTTTTTTTGAGAGAGATTTTTGCAACAGGGCACCTGAGCTCACATGGAAAGACAGAGAGATAGAGACAGAGAGATAGAAAGTGAGAAATACCCCCCAGGGGAGATGGTCACACTAAATTTCCTTTTCTCCTATTCTCTTTCCAGGATCTTAGGCACACACACCGTGTGCCTGGTGTTTCAAGCCTCTGGTTCTAAGACTAGAACTGTGGTCAGCCTTGTGGGAGTCCAGCAATGTAACCATTACACCATTTGCTAGTCCCATCTATGCTAAATTTTTATATATAATATTTCACTTCACCTGTGCAATATTCTATTCCCCTCATTGATTCAACAAATACATATCGAGCACCTACTATGTGCCTGGCAGTGTTCTAAGCCCAGAAGTACAATATAGTATATTATGGACAAAATTCTACTTCATATGGACCTCACAACCTGATAGCTGAGACAGATAATGAGAAAAATAAGTTTAAATATCAGTATGTTGGTAAGGTGTAAAGGAAAAAATCAGGCAGGAATGGAGAACAGTGTGGCTGGGAAGGCCTCAGAGACAAAGTGAACTTTGAGTAAAGACCTGAAAGAGGTGAAGGTTGGAACATCTGAGTGAGGAAAAGAACACTGCAGAGAGAAGAGGGTAGAAGTGCAAAGCCCTGAAGAACAGCAAGAGGAGAAAGCAAATGACAGGGAGACAAAGTCATAAAGGACTTGCATGCCAGTATAAGGAATCTGGATTTTACAATGAGGGAAATAGGAAGCCATTGGATGGTTTGAGCAGGAGGGATACATGATTTGACTCTCCCTGGTTACTGGCTTGACTAAAGGCAGGCTATGCAGAGATTCGGGAAGTGAATGCAATAATCAGCATAGGAGATGATGGTGACTTGAACAACAATTCTAGTGGAAGAGTTGGTGAAAAGGCACTGGATTTGAGTTATATTTTAAAGATAGTCAACAGGAATTCCTGGCATATTGAATATAGGATATAAGAAAAAGATGATAGTAAGGTTGCAGGTCCAATTTTCACTGGAAGAATGGAGAGGGCAGTTGATGACATCAGGAAGAATATGAGAGAAGGAGATTTAGTTCAGTTTTAGATGCTAGTGAGAAATCCAAATGTAGATGTGGACGGGGGAATATAAAACTATGGAGTCCAGAAAAGGTATGCTTATTAGAGGTATACACTCTAGCATCATCAGTATATGGATGCTGTCTAAAGCCATAAGCCTGGGTAAAATAAGGAAACTAAGACTTAGGGTAGTTGAACAAATTACCCAACATCAGGTAAGTGAGACAACAAGAAAGCAGGGACTGAATTTCTTGTGCACCTGACTATCACATTTGTGTTCTTTCTACCAGTATAGTCTTGCCTTCTCTGATAACTGACAGTGAATAATTTTCCTGGACTTGTCTGACTGAAGAGTGGAAGCTGATAGCATAAGGGAGTGAGCACTGGAGTCTGGAGGAATACAACACTGACAATCCAAAAACTCCTTGACTCATCCTCTAGCTATCTGGAATGTATTGACAACAATGTCTTGTATTTAAAAAATACACATGTGGGTCATATTAACAAACTTAACTCTTTTTTTTGGAGAGATTTTTTTTCACTATAGGGTTCGTGCACTCACCAGAAAGACAAAGACAGAGAGATAGAAAGCGAGAAATCACCCCTCGGGAGGATGGCCACACCGCAATCCCTTCTCCTCCATTCTCCTCTTGGGATCTTGGGCATGCATGCACACACTCCTGGCATGAGTTTAAGCTGCCGGGCCGGGGACTTGAACCGCGGACGACTACATGGGAATCCAGTGACATAGCCATTACGCTAACTGCTGGCCCCTTAACAACCCTAACTCTTCATCCTCCATGCATCCTTGCTTTTTGCCACAAAATATTCCAGTTTCATCCACTGCAGAGGCAGTTTATGTTTTTCACCACTCCGTATTGAGTTCATCAACATGTCTTGTTTTTACCAGTGGGCAGCTAGCAAGCATGATGTGAGCAAAGGATTGAGAAGCTGTAGAGTGACTGGACCTGCTCTTTCACATCCATTCCATTGGCATGAAAAAAGATCTGTGGAATACCCTGATGATTCTACAAAGACTAGAACTGTTTTGCTTCACAACTGACCCCAATCTGACCATTAGGAGACCAGTCTGAGATTAGGAAAGCTGCATATCCAAGCTCTGTTAAACTCAGTGAGAACAAGCTAGTGTCTTAAGCCACTGTTGTTTATTATGTAGCATAAACCGATACTGGAGGTTACAGGGCACTACCATAGACATTGGATCATGTGAACCTCATAGCAATTCAGTGATTTGGAAATTATTTTCTCCCTTTTACCTCTGAAGAAAACTGAGGCTCAGCAAAGTCTCTTGACTTGCTCTAAAGTATGTATCCAGAAAATGGAAGAGTGCAAAGATCAGTTTCTGATTAACTCTTCTGCTGTCTTGAGTCTACCATGTTGCCTTGTCTCAAGAGAGCTCGAGGTCAGACATCTACAAAGACTATCTGCTTTCATGAGATCCTGAAGAAGCAGTTTCCTTATCAATTTAGAATTCCTGATTTAAAAATACTTATTCATAGTGTATTTTATGGGCTGTTTATAAATATATACAAGCATATGCACACATACATACACACACACTCATTAGATGATCTAAATCTTGGTTTTCTTTTATAGCTTAGATGGATCTGTTTGGGATAATCCCAGGATTTAGGCATTTTAGGCATTTTTCCCAAGGAAGAGCCTGCTGAATTCTTTTTTTTTTTTTTCTTTTTCTTCAATTTTAACAGAGGGCATACATTCACAGGAAAGAGACAGTGAAAAGAGAGGGGAAGTGAGAAAGCACCCCCTTGACAGATAGTCCTACCTCAATACCTTTTCCTCTACTTCTCTTTCCTTTAGGGATTTTAGGCAGGCACACTCCTGGCTGGGTATTTTTCAAGTCACCATGCCGTGCGTGATCCAGTCGCCTTAACCACCACAACACTGGCTGGCTCCATTGTTCTTAGAAGTTCGTGATGACATTTTTCTCTGAACTTTCTTTCTTTGCTCCTATTTACCCCATAAACCTTTTCATCGAAGTCCAAAGACATCTGTTTCCCAATGCAGCTCTTCTGTGAAGTATGCTGAATTCCAGAAAAAACTTAGGTAAAGTTACAGTGATTTGTCCACTTCACAGTCCACCTTCTCTGATAATTAAAGTCACCTTCGCCTCTCCTACCATGGCACATGTGGCCTTTGGCAGTGTTTTTTATTTGTGTTTACAGGATGTTCCAAATCAGAAGGTAAGCATTCCAGAGAGGTCAGGCCTTTTCCTGCCAGCACACAGTACTTTTTCACAAACTTCAAAAAGTTAAGGGACCATTAGCCCAGCTGCCTCCTAGAAAAACCTAGGACTCAGTGTGTTTGGCACTTGGGGAAGAGGCTAAAGGAGTGAAGTGCCTCTCTCTAAATTAGATCTTACACCTGCCTCCAAATTTTCTTAAATAGTAGTTTCTTTTTTAAATTAATTTTAAGATTTTTTTTGGGGGGGAGAGGTTTTGGCTATAGGGTGCGTGTGCTCACCAGAAAGACAGAGAGAGGAGATAGAAAGTAAGAAATCACTGCCCTGGAGGGATGGCCACACCGCAATCCCTTCTCCTCCATTCTCCTCTTGGAATCTTGGGCACACATGCACATGTGCCTGGTGTGAGTCTAAGCCACCAGGTCCTGGACTCGAACCGCAGTCAGCTACATGGGAGTACAGTGACATAGCCATTATGCCAACTGCTGGTCCCTATTTTAAGATTTTTTTTTTAAATTCAGAGTGTGCATGCACTTATCAGAGAGAGACAGAGAAGAAGAGAGAAAATTAAAGTATGAGTTCAATTGGGTACAAAACATTTTTGAAATCTATAGGTTTTTTTTTTTTTTTAGTGGGGAGGTTTTTGCTATAGGGCACGTGCACTTGCCAGACAGACAGAGACAGAGAGATAGAAAGCAATAAATCACCCCCAGGGGGGATGGCCATGCCACAATCCCTTCTCCATTCTCCTCTCAGGATCTTGGGCATGTACGCACACACGTCCAGCGTGAGTTTTAAGCCACTGGGTCCGGGACGCGAACCACGGTCGACTACATGGGAGTCCAGCGACATAGCCATTACACTAACTGCTGGTCCCAAAATCTATAGGTTTTTTATGATATGAATTTTCCTTTGAATGTTTGAAAATTCCATATATTTGTTTTAATGCTCAGAGTTATTAAAATTCTAAATAGCTACCTAGAAAGGTCAAACTTTGGGGACAAGCCTTTTTCTTTTTTGAGAAGGTTACTTGGATTGTCAGAAAAGTCATTCATTTTTGCATAAAAAAAAAGCTGGAAAAATGCATCACAACTTTTCCAGCAACCTAATATTTATTTTCCTGAAGCCTTGGTGTGTCTGTGTATGTGTGTGTATGGTTAGACTTCAAGACAGGGTCATTCTTATTCTACCACCAGGTCTAAATATCTGTTGGGTCATCAGGAAAGTCATGACACATTTATTAATAGAAGAACATAGAAAAAAAATACATCATGACTTTCCTGATGACCAAATAGATAAAGAGGCAGATGGACAGAGTTCCAGGATGTGGGGGATATTGGATTGCATAGTGGCACTTGTCAATTACTTGATAAATGACCCTCAGAATTTCAGAGTCAGGTTCTAGTCTCAAAGTTAGCAGAGAGTCTTAGAAAAGGTGGAAACTCCTTGTGAATTATTTACCTTGTAGACTACCATGTTCTCAAACTCTAGACCGAGATGTAAATAAATAAATATATATGTGTGTGTGTGTATACATGTGTGTGTTTATATATATATATATTTGAGAGTTTAATATATTTTTGAAAGATTTTGTATATATATATATATTCAATAATAAGAGATTTAATTAACAGAAACTGTTAGAGAAGAATTTTGATAGAGAAAATAGTGTATTTTATTGATTTTTAAATTATTTTTGTATTTCATTTTCTTTTATACATTCAATCACATTATTTAGCTTACAAAGTGAATATTTCAACATGTAAACATTTCTCCCTAGTCCAGTTGATAATACTATAAAATTATCTTCAACAGATAATACCACATTTCTTTGTCCCATTAATACTTTGCCTCTCTAGTTTTCTTATAAATGTCCTTCCTCAGACTCTATTCTTTCACAAACACTATATCTGGTATTCACATCCATTTACTTTGTTTCTATATCCTTAAGTCAATCAGTTTCAGTCACAGAGTGCGGATACTCGGTATATATTGAGTGGGGACATACAATGTCTCTCCTTCATAGCCTGGCTTGCTTTACTCAGCAGTAAATTTTCCATATTCTTCCACTTTCTGTCAAAATCCAGGGTTTTGTTTGTTTAATGGCTGAATAGTATTTCATAGAGTATTCCTGCCACAGTTTTTTAATCCATTCATCTGTTTGTGGGAATTTGGATTGGTTCCATGTCTTAACAATTGTGAATAGTACCACAATAAACATCAATGTGCAAGCACTTATACAATTAAGAATTCTTCTGACCTTTGGATAGATACCAGGGAGTGGGAATGCTGGATCATGTGGTAGTTCTATTTGTAGATTTTTAAGGAACCTCCAAATTGTTCTCCATAATGGCTGGACCAATTTACACTCCCACCCGCCGTGTAAAAGAGGTCCCCTTTCACCACACCCCTACCAGCACTTATCATTTTTTTTTTTTTAATCTTAGTCATTCAGACTGGGGTTAGGTGGTATCTCATTGTTGTTTTGATCTGTATTTCCCCCTTACAATGAGGGATGTTGAGCATTTTTTCATATGCCTTTTGGCTAGATGGCTTTTTCAACTCATTCTCCCCTCTTTTAATAGAGTTGATCATCTTTTTATGGAACAACTGTTTGATTTCCTTATGTATTCTGGTTATCAGTCCCTTATCTGATGCATACTTTACATTATTTTTTTTGAAAGAGATATTTTTGATATAGGGCACATGTGCTTGCTGAAGAGACAGACAGAAAGCAAGAAATTACTCCCCAGGGGGATGGTCATGCCACTCACAATCCCTTCTCCATTCTCCTTTTGGAATTTTGGGCATGCACTCATGCGCACGTGCCCGACATGTTGTCAGTCATCAGGTCCAGGCTTCAAATCATGGTCGACCACATGAGAGTCCAACGTAATCATTATGCCATCTGCTGGTCCGTAGACTGAGATGTATTAGTAGGTCATGAGATCAATTTAGTAGGTTGCAACAAAGACTAAAAACATCAATACAGAAATATAAAAACTAAAAACTGAATACAGAATATAAAAAAATCCTTCATGAAGTAATCATCGTCCCAAATTTTCAAATTTTTTGTTTTGCTTTTAGGCATTTATTGATGAGTATTTGGGTTTGTCCTAGGTAACAATGTAAAATATATTTCAAAAAACTTAAAACAGGTTCATCCCTGTGGCCTGGTGGTTAAGGGAGCCCAATCCCACATGGCTGACCCAATGCTGGTGGCTTGAAAAACACTCTGGGTATGTGTGTATGTACCTGACATCCCAAAAGGGTGAAAAAATGAAGAAGGGATTGTGGCATGACCATACCTTATTGGGGAATACTTTCTTCCTCTCCCTCTCTCTTCCTCTCTCTGATAAGTGCATGTGCCCTCTGGCAAAATGTTTTTCAAAAATCTTAACATAAATTTCGAAAAGGAAAAACCACTACTGAAGACAATGTGGAAGCAAGTGTAAGATCTAATTTAGAGGGAGGCACTTCACTTTTTGAGCCTCTTCCCCAAGTGTCAAACACAGAGTCCTAGGTTTTACCAGGAGGCAGCTGGGCTAATGGGTCAACTAATGACTTGCTTAAAGAGAGTGGCTGTTGTCTAGTTTACAGCCTCAGAAAACACACATATCTGTGCATCAAATACATACACGTTCACCTGGAATGTACTGGGATCCTTCTGCCCAGCTTTCCCCATTTTAGACCCCTCACAAGATGGCCCTAAGACCAAGTAGGTCTTCAGACCTCAGTTTATCCAAAGCTGAAATGCAAACAAAGGGGGCTGAAGTTGCTTAATACCTTAATTAAAAAGGTTTCTCTTTTCTCCCTACCACATACTCCCGTTTACTAGAGCCATGCATGAGGCCTTTTTAAACATGCACTTCTAAGCAAGGAGCATTGACTTCCCCTTAATTGAGGCATAATAATTAGAGCATTAGCACATTAGGAGGGTGAGACAGCATGTTTAGCTTTTGTGATTAATTATCTGAGGATTGTAATAAGTTGTTAAGACATTAATTACGCTGGCATGTTTACTGCTCTCGGTTGCACTGGCAGTGCTTCGCCATGGCAAGTTGTAACATGTGGAAGTTGCAGCGTGTCTAAGGATGTAGCCGTGATGGGAGGCACAGCAGGTTGGATCCCCTAAACCTGTCTATGGACAACCAGAGCCCTGTCTGAGGGAGCCTGAGTCAAGACCAGCTGCTTTTCTTCCTGGTTGTGTGTGGACTCAGGATATAGAATCATGTTTTTTTTTCTTTTAATATAGGTTAAATGAACAAAGACACTGAGCTCTCTGTAAGTGCAATGCTTCCTCAACCCTAGAGGTCAGCGAAAACATGAGCCATGTCATGTTTATGCAAATTGTATAGGGTTGGAGATCTTTCCCTTAGGTTGCCCTACAAAGGAGAATCTTGGTGCTAGAGGCTAGTGTGAGGGAAGAGGGAACAGTGGAGAGAAACCTTGGAGTCTGAACTGCCAGGGAACAAGAAAGGAGGCAGAAGTTACTGGGCAGAAGTCTGGGGAGAAGGCACTTCCTGTGTTGCCTGTAACATGGAGTATAGCCCCCATGTGCAAAAAAGCATAAATTTAGAATATGTGTACAGAAAGTGATGGCAGCAAACAATAATTTGTATAATTTGAAGAGATAACAATTTATTCTTGAGGCAGAGAAGCTTAGGGATCCTGACCTTGGAGGGCTCATCTAATAGTTTTAGGCTCTGTGTGAACTTCCTTGAGAAGTAAAGGGGTTACCGGTCCTGCCAAGGGACAGATATGTCTTCCACACATATCTGAGTACAGCAAGCATTAAAAATTACTGTGTCTACTAATACAACTCAGAATAATGATGCTGTTATTACTAATTTAATTTATTGCAAAAGGTTAGGAAGAAATGAAGGTCAGAAAGAAGAGAAACCCGAGAAGTATAAGGGATATGTATTTTGGCCTATTGTTGAAAGAGTTAAAACCAACATTTGGCTCAAGCCAAATATTACCATTAGAGAATGAATTCTGAGTTATGAGACTAAATGATACATTTTATTTAAAAAATTAGTTTTCCTAAAATTATGTTATCAAATATTTTAGGAGGTGCATTTTAGAAGTTTGACATTGTGGTGCAGGAACACTCCGCAAATTCTTCCCTCTGCTAATCACTAGCTAGACTGGGAGATCAATGTTTTGTACAACTACCATCTTGAAGCCCCGTACTTGCTTAGCTAAGGTGGGTACAGTATGAACTGTAGTTTAGAAGAAAGTAAATAACTAATCTGCCAATATATTTCTTCAAGATTATTTTGTTTAACTTTATAAATACTAAGTTTCCAAACAAAAATCACAAAATTAGAACTACAATTTTGTCTACTTTGTATTGATCTGCTTTGAATGATTATTTTCATTATAATAAATATGGTTGCAAAAAGGATACAATGCTCTTCCAAAAGTTGTCTAGATAATACACTCCTATTATCTCCCCATTCATTTTCCCATTTCCCCATATTGAACAATCTGAAAGTTCTAAATAATTAGTGCTGTTCATAAAATCACCATCTTTTACAATCATCATTAATTTTTGTAGCATTTTACTCTTGTGATAATAAATGTATTTTTAAACTGTAGCTAATGCATAGCATTTCCATATATAAAACACATAAGAGATTTTTCACTCCAAGGTTCATATGCATTGCCTTTCTATATTTTATAGTAAATATTTAGATGTTAGCAATAAATTCAAATGACATGGTTTGTTTATTTTACTGACTGGAAAAGCTAGTGACCTAGATCATTATACAATCATTGATCACACATAAGTTTGGGGGTCCCAGGCATAATGCTACAATGGGCTTTCTCCTATAGCCGCATTTCAGAATAGCAGATTTTGGCTACTGAAGGTTGTTCCTGAAGGCTAGATGTTGGTACATTCCAATCTCTCTTGTTAAAATGCATCTGTAGCTTTTATATAGGGCAAATTTCCACCATCAGGAGTTTGCAGGGACCAGACAATGGGACAGTGATGACACAACAGGACCTACATGGGAAGACCCTAAGTTCATGTTCTGGGACCTCCCTAGGCACATATATGCATGTTTATTATCTGAGCTCCCTGAGACTCTGGCTAGATTATGGAGTGAAGAAGACCCGGTTGAGGTGCTTCTCATTTTCTCAATAAAGAAATAAATAAACCTTTAAAAAAAAAAACAATTTGGGACTCTGGACTAGGTTGAGAAGACTTCATTTAAATGGAGAGAACTGATATCCAAGAGCTCACAGGGAGTCAGGGTAGACTGCAGACACAAGCTATTCACCAGACCAACATCCTGTACGGTGCCCAGGGGAAATCCTCTTCACTTAGCCTCCACTTGGTCCAAGGAAGGAAGGAGAGAAGTGCAAGCCACTAGCCCAAGCTGGAGCTAGTGGGAATCACAAGAAGGCTCATAGCCTGCCTGTGTGGGGAGGAATGAGGCAGGGCCTCTCTTTCCTGTTATCCCTACCTCCTCCTGCCAGAAAGTTTCTTTCTTCATTGCCTTTGAGAATGTTCAGCTCTAAACTCAAATTGCGTCCTTTTGAGCCTGTTAATCTTGGGGTTGTTAGGGTCTGCTATGGCAGGCTGGGTTAAAAGGAGACTCTGGACTGCAGAGCACAGTGTGAAGGCCTCATAGGCTGCAAATCCTCTGGGGTATATTGTTTGTCTTAGCTTGAAGCTTTCCACCCCGTTTTCCTGTTCTTTCTAATAACCTTATTCTGCTCAGAGCATTAAATGTGCTGCCGTTCGGTTATATCCCACTAGGCCATCAGGGAGCTCGGAAGGTGGAAGTTATCATTATTAAATAGATTTCAAGTCCTCCACACATATCTGAGTACAGCAAACATTAAAAATTAATGCCTCTAATAATAAAACTCAGAATAACGATGCTGTTATTACTAATTGTAATTTATTGCAAACTGGTGGTGTGTTAAGTGCTCTGAAGAACATAAAGGTAAAAAACAGCCTTCTTTGAATAGGTGAGGGGGATGAATAATTTCCCTAGTCTTGATATTACCTGCACATTGATGCTGTCAGAGCTATCAGCAGGATCGCTTTCTTGTTGGTTATAGGCCAAGTCTGTCCCTTTAACAGTTGGGGAGCGAGAAGGGAATCTTTGAACCATTTAATAGGGGTGATGATAACCATTCTCCTCTGTGATCTATGAGGTTATGATCCACATGGCTGGTATCAAAAAACATTGGATATTATTAGCTACATTTTCATGTATGCATCAGTCTCTCTAGTAGGTGGTAAATCCCTTGAGATTTACACCATCTTAAGTTTCCCAATGACTGTTACAGTGTTTCAATTTGCTTTATATTAAGAGTTCTCAAAATGGAATTGTGTGTGTATATGTCTGTATGTGTGTACATAGCTACATACATGTCTTTTTTATTTTTTTGAGAGGTTTTTGCTATAGGGCACGTGCGCTCGTTAGAGAGACAGAGAGAGACAGAGAGACAGAAAGCGAGAAATCATCCCCCAGGGGGGATGGTCACGCCGCCATCCCTTCTCCATTCTCCTCTCGGGATCTTGGGCACGCACGCGCACACGCCTGGCATGAGTTTAAGCCGCCGGGTCCGGGACACGAACCGCGGTCGACTACGTGGGAATCCAGCGACATAGCCATTATGCTAACTGCTGGTTCCATAACTCCATACATGTCTTTTGGCTCCTACTAAATTGTCTGCTCTTTGAAGTTCAGAAAAATACCTTATTTATCTTTGTATCCTATGTTTTTAGCAGTGTCCTGTCCTCCCTATTTACTAATATTACTTAATTGATTAAATATTAGCTATATGTTACATTAACTATTCTCATAGCTCTGATACCCTTTTCTTTAAAATTTTAAAAGTTTGTTTATTAATTTCTTCCATGAGAAAGAGAAACAGAGACATCCACAACAGGATCTTTTTTTCTCTTTTTTTGAAGAGGTTTTTGCTACAGGGCGCGAGCGCTCGCCAGACAGACAGAGACAGACAGAGAGACAGAAAGTGAGAAAGGGATGGCCACGCCGCAATCCCTTCTCCTCCATTCTCCTCTCGGGATCCTGGGAATGCATGCACACCTGCCCGGCGTGAGTTTAAGCCACTGGGTCCGGGACGTGAACCGCAGTCGACTACATGGGAGTCCAGTGACATAGTCATTACGCTAACTGCTGGTCCCACACAGGATCTTCATGACATCATCTACCCCCAGCCCCAACCAACCTGGATTATGGATACACACACATGTTCCCAGCATGTTCAGAGAAGCAGAACAGTAACCTGTGGCCTTTCCATGTTCCCATCTTCCATGCTCCAGCATTGCAGAGTATTGTGTTGCCTCCTTCTGATTTTGTTTGGAGACTTGTAGTTCTCCACTCCCTCCCTCCCTCCCTCATTCATTCATTGCATATTGGCTTTTGCTTTATATTGGGTTGTTAGGAATGTCATGACTCATTTTTGCATAGAAAAACATAGAGAAATCATCATGAATACTTATAACTTTCCCAACAATATAGTATTAAGTACTTTACTAAGTGTCCAAAATACAGAGGGACACCAGACTGAACAATCTGTGTCCTCTTGGAACTTATTTTCTGATAGGACGGGCAACAACTGGGTAGGTATATGGGCAGACATGATAACTTCAGTTCACCATAAAAGCTGGTGGGCCAACTAGGAGTAGCAGATGAGCATGGCGAGGAGGCTAGTTCAAAGGAGGTAGTCAAGGAAATTAAAATCTCTCCAGCAGGAGGAAGGATAGGGCATTATCTACAGGTGCTCTGGGAGGATGCTTCTGTGTCTGAAATAGTTTAGTCTGCTAAGTTTGCTCTTATTTACTCATTTATTTCATAATTTATTTGTCATTTGTTGAGCCTATGAGTATGGGGCTCGACATTTGGCTCTGAGGATCCAGAGATGAACATGGCAGCCTCCTTACCTTTGAGGAATTTACAGTCTAGACACAGAAACATAAAATTACAGTCAGTTCTAATGAGCAGAGGAATGAAACTAAGGTTATGGCTCACTTCAAATCGCATACTCAGCTCTGGGCCCAAAGGCCACAGTGGAACCGTGTTGAATGGGATGGGTGGAATAGACACTGCAGATAGGAGAGGAAGCAGGCTGGCAGGCGGGAAAGGGAAGTTGCTGCAAACATGAGCACTCAATGCTTTAAATAGGGCTCTGGTCAGGGCCTGTACAGCAACCTAGTTCTTCATTTAAATTTACTCCCTGCAGAATTAATTGCCAAAGTCCTTCAAAAAGCAGCAGGGAAGTATTAGTTGCCCAGAAGATGTTCTTATTTTGTAGGGTTTATGCTTATGACATATTTCTAAGAGGAGAAAACAAATTTTATATCCTTCATATTTTTCACAGAGCTCATCAGAGTGCTTAATTCATATATATGAATATATAGATTTAGTTGTTTGACCTCAGGTCTAGAGCAAAAGAAAGAAAAGGGTTTGGGTTTCTAAAAGGCTGTACTCTGTCCCCTACAAGAAGATGTGCCACAAGAATGTCAAAAGGCAGTTTAAAAGGAGAAATGCAGGATTATGCGTTCCTCCTGGTTATTGCATATAAATTGCTTCCTTGCCTGAAAGATCATGTTCCATGGGGACCAGCAAGTAACTGGCTTAATATTGTTGGTCCCTGTGCCACCAAGTGAATTTCGTTCCTCCCCCCAGTAGTAAGGGTGATTGTGTCTAGAATACCAAGCGCAGGAGGTGGGCATTAATTAGGGCTAATGGCCTATAATTGGAGCTGCCTTTATTCCTCCTTCCATTCTCCAAGCCCGAGACTGTCAGAAGGCTCATTTTCACTGAAGCGTCATAATTAACACGGAGCCTAATGTGAAAGGCAGATGAGATTGAAGCCCAAAATAGCTCAGAGCTACCCAAGGGTGCATGTGTGCAGAGCTGTGGGGGTATGGGCGTGGGAAAAGAGGAAGCTGGCATTTAAGTTGACCTCCAAATGTTTTCCTTTCAGAGAGGGAGTTTGGTGTTAACACTCTGATCCCCCTTATTGTTCCTAGAATGAGAATTCTAAAATACTGAAATATACACTGATGGGTTGGAGCTTCAGAATCCTGGGCTCAGGAAGTTGCAGGAATCACACATTACAAGTCTCAAATCCACTGTTCTTTGTATCTTGTTTGTAAGGGAAGACTTCCTTTCTCATGAAGCTGACATCTTTTTTTGGGGGGATAGATGCACAAGGACCTGGGAGGGCTGGCAAATTGATAATGTCTACAAAGCCCTTGAAGCGCCTTGGAAGAAAATTCAAGGTATCTTTCTTATTACTGCTGGTCTTCCAATTCCCCTGAACTCTGAGAACCCATTTAAGTGATTACTTCATGAGGAGGCTAGTAGAAAAGCAAGACTAATATATTTCTTCACTTGGCAGCTCCCACACAGCAAAGGACCCGAAGTGCACTTACGCTCACTATCATATCCTCTCCCTCTCTTCCTCAGTTCTGCTTAGAACATAATGAACTAAACACATGCAATTGATCCCCTAAGAAGACCAGGTTTGTGAACCTTCCAGCAGGTGGCTTGGAGCATCCCTTGCGCACAGACACAAATATACACTTAATTCTGTGACATTTGAGAAATAGGTGAGGTAAGGGAAGTGCATCTGCCACATCCTTACTCCAGCTCCCCATTTAAGAAGAGGGACAACAGGAAAAAAAGAAAACTGGAACTGTTGGAGGGTCTAGGTGCTCTTTACACTCAGTTGGCATATGGAGACAAAACATTGGTGACTTCATTTTTATCCTGAGCCATTTATTGGAAGGGGTTCCCTAAATATGTGTGAGTTTCTTCTTCCCATACAGGGAAAGTATCAGAGGAGTATCAAAGACGCTTGGTATAAAAAAAAAATAATAATGATTGCTATCTTAATTGGGGGATGGTTAACATGCTGCGGTATTGTATTATTAAACTTACTGCTATAGTGTGTACCCTTGACTTTGGGGACTTCAAGTCATACAGCCCCCTAAGTTGAAGATAAAACATTGCACCCATGATATTCAAGCCAGCTGCAGACCCATGAAGTCTATAGGTACCTATGTGCAGAAAACAGCTGCTTTGTGCCTGCAGTTTTGTTTGTTGGGTCCCCTAATGTGGGCAGTAATCAAATGAATCATTATGTAGCTTCATCACAGGTATCTGTGGATCATCTGAGTTTTTAACTGAAACTTGGGCATATTGGCAATCAATGAGTGTTAGGATGGGTCTGGATGATTATAGAGCCATTGTTTCTAATTTTCAAACTCCCACTGCCCTTTGGCAGTTAACCTGAGCTGAAATATTTGCTCATACAAGTATCATCTGCAAAGCCATTCAAGGTCAACATCATAGGGTTACTTGGGGTTCATAGTCACTAGCTGTGACTGTGACCATGAGTACCTTTGTTGCTGACTAGGTATGTGTGGCCATGGTCGGGGAACAGTGTTCAGCTGCACATGCTGGTGGTACAGGTTGCTTCCTTGCAGCCCAGTGGCCTTGTTTTGACAGTGGTACCAAGGTTTGTGGAAGAAAAGATGGTGTCACTGGAAAAGCTGGAGACCAAGATCGCTGCACTTTCTCTGTAATGAATTGGTAGTGGGCTAGTACTCTTCACTCCCCCCACCCCAGCTTTCTCAAATTGTTCAAAGTCTGAAAAGCATGAAAAAGGAGACTGTTTTCAAGAAAGCCCAAGTTTCATTTAACTAGAGGTCAGGAAAGAAATACAAGAATAGGTTATCAGCTAGGGTTATAAATGGGCCAGTTGTGGAGGGTTTTGAACACCAAACCAAAGTAGAATGGGAAAGAACACCATGAGCTTAAAGTCTCAGCTTCATTGTTTCCCCACCTATGTGATTCTGAGAAAAACACATCCACTTCTATCCTCCGTTTCTTATTCTATCAGTTGGAAGAAAACTTCACTAAGAAGACATAGCATCTTTCCATATTTTCGCTCTGTTATCCTCAGACTTGGGTTAACTCCTCTCATTGTTGCATTAAGGCTGCTGCAGCGCCAGCATTAAATAATTCCACATCTGTTCTCTTTTTTTTTGGAGAGGTTTGAGAGAGACAGAGAGACAAAAAGTGAGAAATCACCCCCCAGGGGAGATGGCCATGCTGCAATCCCTTCTCCTCCATTCTCCTCTCAGGATCTTAGGCATGCATGTACACGCACCCAGCGTGAGTTTAAGCCACTGGGTCTGAGACTTGAACATGGTCGACTACATGGGAGTTCAGTGACAGAGCCAATATGCTAACTGCTGATCCCTCCACATCTATGTTAAAGGGACACACAAGGTCAACTGTAGTTCACAGATTCCAAGATGTCATTTATGATAAGATATACAGTTCAGTCAAATAACAATGAAAAACATTACTACTAATTAGGTTATGACACACTATTGATTGTAAAATGATCCTGAGTTATCTGATAGATAATATATAATATGCATTTTTTTTTAGTGTCTCTAAAAACTTTTACTGTATGACCTAATCTTCCTGCCAGCAGGCTTCCCATGTGCTGATCCTTAAACTAATCCTTGGAAATACTACTGCTGTCCTCTCTGGTGTATGGCCTACTCTTCTCTTGTCTCCTGGGTCCTTTGATGTTTTCGTTATTGAAGTTACTGTTGCTGCCAATTGCTGGGCCAGCTCTGAGTGAGCCAGTACGATTTTGCTAAGTGTCTGGGCCCTCCTGCCATTTCTGCACTTCAGAGAAGCACTGTGCTAGCAGTTACTCCTTAGGGGCAAACACTAGTACCAGGCAAAGAACAGGAAGGGACTTCGGGATAAATTCTTTCTCTAATCCCTGCTGTGATGGTCTGTTCTGAATGATAGGATTTGTATGTGGCTTTTCTGCAGACATCTTGAGTGACTTTGTGTCTCTTTGTCAAGTGGTGGTTCATCTGGAAATGCATCAGTTTTTATTTCCTTCCCATTACCACCTGTCTTGCTTCCTTCTCTCTTCTGCATTCAATAGCATATTAGCACTAAAGTCTTGCCTCAGACCCTGTTTTCTAAGGAAACAGGCTGGCACAACCACCACAGTGGCCTCAAACCAATCTGAATTAATACTCATTACCTGAGGGAGAGATGGACCTTGGAGGAAAACCAGGGCTCTGAGGACATGGAATAGAAATGACATGGCCATTGAATGGACAATCAGCAGTGTTTGATTAGTACCTCCACTGCTTCACTGGGTTGTTAAAAAAGTTAAATCAGATAATGAGGTGTGAATATGCTTGGTTAACCATGAAATAGCATAAAAATATAGAGTTGTCATTAGAGTTGTAACTATTTACAAGTTCCAGACCTTACTTTTAATTCACTCAGTTAACAAAAATTACTAATGAGCACCTACTACATGCCAGTCATGGTGCTGACATCGGTAGTAAAATAGTTCCTGCCCTGTAGGAGCTTCCTGTCTGTAGGCAGCATGAGCAAGTAAGTTACATTAAACAATTTTGGCCTAGAATGGCCGTTGTACTCTCACACTTGGATTCCTATGGATAAGCCCAAATCATACATGTTAGGCTGTTAGTTCTGAGCTGGTTGCTAGGTTACAGTCAATCACAGACATCCAGCCTTTTAAACTGTGTTGATGCAGGGACCAGCAGTTATCATAATGGCTATGCAACTGGACTCCCATGTGGTCAGCCGCGGTTCGAGTCCCGGACTTGGTGGCTTAAACTCATGCCGGGTGCATGTGTGTGCTTGCCCAGGATCCTGAGTCTGGAAACTGCTAGTTGTGAGCTCAAAGACTCCAGGCTGAATGGCTCCAAAAACCTGAAGAGAAATTTGATTATCTAAGGCCTCACCAATCAAGAATGCCCAGGAGATGATCACGCCAATCTTGCATCACTTGAACTGATCTTGCGCCTGGGACCTCTGTCCCTAATTTTGCCCTTAAAAATGCACGTGGGGGAACATCTTGGGGAGACTGGGACTTTTTTGCATGAGTTGTCCGCCCTCCTTGCTTTGCTTTGCAATAAAGCTGTACTTTGCTTCATCACACTATGTGCCTACGGTTTGGTTTCATAGTGGTTGGGCAAGCGAACCCGATTTGAGTTTGGTTGCACTGGATGAAGTGATACTGAGGCTAAGGCCTGTAGGATGACTCGGAGTAAGCGATTGGGGTGTGTGTGAGGTGTGTGCACTCTGCAGAAAGGGAAACATATACAAAGGTGAAGTGGTGAGAGAGGCAAGGTGTTATCTATCAAGGCAGGAAGGTAAAAGTCGGTGTAGGAAGCATGGGTTGCAGGAACTTTGGATTTAATTGTGAAGGCAGGCAATGAAGAACTACTGACATGTTTAAGACAGGTAGTTTGAAGTTTTTTTCTTCAATAGGGATAGAACAAATAAGCTTTTGGGGGGGCAGGAATGGCAGCATGGGAAGCAACCAAGGAAACCCAAATACTATGCAATGATGTATTTCCTTTTATTAATTTCATTCAGTTTTGAGTTTCTCTTCATTTGAGTATTCTTCATAATTTGGAATTGCATGAATATCACAGACCCCATCTATGCCTGGAATTCTAGGATTTGAAAGGCGAGATGAACATTTTCAAGTAAAGGAGGGAAGGGTGCTTTGTGGCCAGTATTCCAGGTTATCTGTTTAATGGCTCTAGCTTTCCTACTGTGTGTGTTGTTCTGATGAGTGCAAGGTCAGTAATGTGACTCTCCAGGGGAGCCAATTACCCCCGCTGAGAGAAAAATCACAGACTTAATCTCTCTGTGCTGTTGATCATCAGTAGCTGAGAACCACTGCTTGCAGAGTATACATGGGCATAATCACTGGCTCAGTTACCCGTTAATTTTTTGATTTATTCATTAATGTATTTGTTTATTCCTTTCTTAGCTCAGTCTGACTTAACAAAACACCACAGGCTTTCTGCCTAACTCTCCTGAAGTGCATCTCTGTCCCTAAGGCACTGAGCAAGTTATCCTGGCCTGGGGAAACCAGACAGATGGTCCCGTTCTTTGAACCCAAGGAGGAAACAGTCTTGCCTGGTGCAATTAGGTGTAATACTGCTGGTGCCCAGATGATTTCTAAATGTTTAAGGTCGTTCTTCCTCTCCCTTAAAGAATAGCCCTTGTTGACAGATAAATAGCTCTGTAGTCTGGTCCTGTAGAATGCAAGAAGTCTTGTAGCTTTCTTTCATTACATTGTTTCTCTGTCCCCTTTAGTTTAAACTGGCAGTGTCTTTGCTGGTATAATCTCTCTGTTTCTGGTTTCTGCTGAAATGCCAATTAAGGTCAAGAGTTGCACCTTGATCTCCTTTTAAAATGGTTGTTCAGCTACAGCCTTTGCGTTCTTTTTAAGACAAGGTTTCCCATTTTTTGCAAGATGGATAGGTTCACAATTTTCCAAATTCTGGTTTCTTTTTGCCTATCAATTTCTTCAATTCATCTCTCTCCTATCACATTTTACTAAAAGCAGCCAAAAAGAACCAGGCTTCTCCTTGAGCACTTTACTTAGAAATCTCAACTAAATATCCCATTTCATTGCTCACAAGTTTTACCCTTCAAAAAACACTAGCGTACAGTCCAGCCAAGTTCTTTGCTGCTTTATTACAGGGATCATCACCTTTCTTCTAGTTTCCAACATGTCTCTCAATTCTGAGACCAGAATTGCCTTTAATGTCAATATTTCTAGAATATACCTCAACACTCTTCC
The DNA here is from genome assembly GCF_000334495.1 of Tupaia belangeri chinensis. Classification (NCBI taxonomy): domain Eukaryota; kingdom Metazoa; phylum Chordata; class Mammalia; order Scandentia; family Tupaiidae; genus Tupaia; species Tupaia belangeri. The sequence continues at coordinate 2,200,006 of NW_006160234.1, read as the reverse complement.
AGCCTATATTCATTACCCAGTTTCAGAGTCAATTCCAGTTTTTTTTGGTTGTTACAGCAGCACCCTACTTCTTGGTATCAAAATCTGTCTTAGCTTGGACTAATATAATAAAATATCACAAACTGGGTTGTTAAGCAATAGGCATTTATTTTTTTCCACAGTGTTCTGGAAGTTGGAAAGTCTAATATCAAGGGATTTGTTAATTTGGTTCTTGGTGAGGGCTCCCTTCTTGGCTTGTAGCTAGCTGCCTTCTTGCTGTGCACTCACATGGCTTTTCTCTACTGCGTGAGTAGAAAGAGAGTGAGGGAACTCTCTGGAGTTTCTTATAAGGATACTAATTTCCTTCCTTAGAGTCTCCACTCTATGACCTTATCAAATCCTGATTATGTCCAAGTAACATCACATTGGAGGTTGGGGCTTCAGTATACAACATTCCGTTCATAACTCTCCTTCCCTTAATGCTTTCCTCCCTCCCTTTCTTCTTTTTTCCTTCTCTCATTAGTTTTTTAATTTTCATTTGCCCTGCATTTATTGAGCATTTTCTATGGATGAGCTATATAGTTAGGTGCTATTGATGCAAAGATGAATTAATACAGGTTTTGCTTCAAAGCAGTCTAGTGTAAAAAGGGAAATAAGAAAATAAAATATGTCAGCCTGGCATGAGAGTGCTAGAAGAGAGTTGTGCATGGAATGTTACAAAAGTACAGAGAAGAAATACAAACCCATGTAAATATAAACCTCCACTGGGGTATTGAACCTGGAATTAGGCATAGGACTGCTGGTATGAGGGAATCACACAGGAAGGATGCCACATAGGAAGAATGTGAAGATATGTGGCATCATGGTTGTACCGAGAACAGCAAGATTTCCATGAATGGAGAGGCATGGGTGGGGAATCAGCAGATAAGGTTGGGAACATGAGCCAACTTTGGAGTACCCTTCTGTGCCATGATACAAAATTTAAATTGATTCTGAAGATATCAATAAAGTCTGGAGATTTTAAACAGTAAACTGACATGGATTTGCATTTCTGGAATGTTGATACATTTAGGCATGTTGAAGGCACATAGGCAAGGTTGAAAACAAGGAGATGATTATGATGGAATTTATTTCAAATCTACTCTCAATATTGTTTTCCTTAGCAATAAGGGATCAGTGGCAGCACTCCCCCTACCCCAGCATATTCCATAGAGATGGAAGAGGATAACGAAACTACTGGGGTTTGGATAAAAAAACATATACATAGTGTTCAAGAGAAGATGCCCACCACATGTAGAAGATAGGTTCTAGAAGACTCGGTGACTAAGGAAATTCATAAAAATCAATAATGATAATGAAACCATTTCTTTATCAGGTCATTAGAAAAATCATGACACATTTTTGCACAGAAACATAGACAAATACTTCATGACTTTTCTGACAAACCCATAGTACAGTATATGCTTATTTTCACTTTTAGTTGCCAAGATCAATAATACCAACCATCTAAAACTAATGTTACATACTGGATTTGAGAAAGCACCTCATTTCCCTATGTCAGAGGGAACATGGCTTGTCACATTGAGGGTGGCAAATATAAAGGCATAAATTATGAGCATTTGTGATGACATTTTTCTTTTTAGAAAGATTTTTGTTATAGGGTGTGTGCATTTGCTGGAGAGACAGAGAAAGAGAAAGAAATCAGCCCCCAGGGGGTATGGCCACACCACAATCCCTTCTCCTCCATTCTCCTCTTGGAATTTTGGGCATGTACAAACATGCACACAGTATGGGTTTTAAGATGCTGGGTCATGGACTCGAATCCCAGTCAACTAAGTGGGAGTCCAGCGACATAACTATTACATCTGCTAGTCCCTGTGGTGGCATACTTAAAATTTTCCTGGACTTGAGTAAGAACAAAGGAATGTATGAAAATATCATTGGACTTTCTAGATTTTCCTGAGGATTTTCCCTTTTGAATTCGTAAGTTTAACTTGATGTACCTCAAAGATTAAAAATGTGCATTATTCACTGACTAACATCTGAATAGGTAAGATACTAATGAATAATTTTTCCTTTCATCTTGTTCAGAAGAAAATAAGATGCTATTCATTCATCCCTCCCTCCCTGAATGGAGGAAGGACATTCAATTTGCATGTCACTTTCTTCTGCCAGAAGTCAGTAACCCCCAGTATTTTTAGCTCCTCTTGAAAGTCCATTAGTAACATTGCTTCTTCTGGAGACCTTTCCTGCCTTCTGCACTGGCATCAGCATATTTCTGGATTCTTCTAGGACCTATAGAAATGATCCTGGGCTATTCTTTTATTCACCTTCCTGTTTAAAAGCGTTTTACAGATTTTCTTAAGTTTCCTTCTATCATTTTACTTTTTATTAATTCCTGTTCTCATGTTGGTCCTTTCTTATTATTAGAATTGTTCCTAGAATTTTGGTAATTCCAAATAGCCACCCATACACTTCAGAGGTTCAGGATCTTGTACCTTTTTTCTTCACTGATTGTGTGGTCGCCTCTCAGATGTTGGATATGAGAGCCGTGTCGGATTAATGCCGTACTGTGATGTACAGAATTTGTGGCCCACTGTGGTGAGTGCTGTGTTCAAAGGAGCTATAGTTTTAGTTAACAGAGTGCAGTTGACTGATTTTATATCCAGGCAGATTATAGCATGAAAACAACTTCTGTTGAAAATATCTTAATAGTTTATTAATCACATAAGGGGAATTTACAAATTTTCTGAAATAAAGAAGGACTGGTATCCATTTTATGATGAGGTCTTCAAAAATTGCTGAAAAATATGTATTTTGAAAAAACTATACATAGATTTCAAAGTGTTTTTCTTTTGTACCAAAATAAGCTCTTATTTTAATTTCATTTTTCATGAACTTGTTGAAGTCCCCTTATTGATAAAGTAGAGTAAGACTGCTTTTTATCACACATAACAGCTTTTAACTGTGCTTCAGGTGAGGACATGCAACATAAGAATAGCAACAGACAATCTGGCATTCAAGTAATAAGAGAAAGCCTTTCAGGCAGTCCAGAAAATATTTATTTCTCATCTAAATTATGTAAGACTTAAAGCCAAACAAACATGCAAACAAAATACTCTCTGTGAAGCAGG
>NW_006160234.1:2179721-2196862 GCF_000334495.1 Tupaia belangeri chinensis | reverse complement strand
CATTTAGTGAATTACACAAACAGTTCTATAACCTGATAGCCTGCATTGCAAATATTGTGCAGAAGCAATTCAAAGGTAGAAGGAGAACTAGAAAAGTAATGGACCAGCAGTTGGTGTAATGGCTATGTCACTGGACTCCCACGTAGTCGACCGAGGTTCAAATTTTGGACCCGGTAGTTTAAACTCATGCTGGGCACATGCACTTGCGTGCCCAAGATCCTGAGAGGAGAATGGAGAAGAAGGGATTGCAGCATGGCCATCCTCCCCAGGGGGGTGATTTCTTGCTTCTGTCTCTCTGTCTTTCTGATGAGTGCACACACCCTGTAGCAAAAACCTCTCAAAAAAAAAAAAAGCAATGGAAATAAGACAGTAAAGTTCTGCATAACGTACGGTGTGGTCGCATTAGGGATTAGTGACTGGAGAGAGGGGGTCACAGTACCATGGAGTCTTAGTACTGCAGGCCTTTTTTTTTAACCCCCAAAGACTAGCCTTATTATTTCGTTCAAAGCATGGTATGAAACTCCAGATTCACTGACATACAAATATTAGGATGAAAACTTATTCCAATGAAATGTGAATTTTAAAGAATTATTTGCCTTATCAAATCTTTAAAGCTGTAGCTTCACTCTTTTTCTGAAGTAAAATATACAAAATGTGAGACTTAGATTTTTTTCCTTTTTAATTGACACATCATAATTTTACATATTTATGGGGTATGGTGTGATTTTTCAATACATGAATACATTGTGTAATGAAGAATTGGGGTAATTACTGTATCCATCATCTCAAATCTCCAACATTACTTTGTATTGGGAACATTCAAATTTCTTTTTTCTTTCTTCTGGCTATCTTGAAGTTTACAATAAATTAAGAGCTAGTAATTCTACTCTTGATTCAAAGGAAATGAAATCAGTTATGTCAGAGGTGTATTTGCATTCTCATGTTTATTGCAGCACTAGTCATAGTAGCCAAGATAGGGAATCAACGTAAGTATCCATTAACAGATAAATGGATAAAGAAAACTGTGGCAGAAATACGCAATGGAATATTCTTCAGCCATAAAAATGAAATCCTGTCATTTGTGTCAACATGGATGAGTCTAGAAGACATTATGCTAAATTAAATAAGCCAGACACAGAAAGACAAATACTGCAAACTCACTCATTTGTGGAAGCTAAAAAAAAATTGACCTCATAGAAGTAGAGATTACAATAGTGGTTTCCATGGGCTGCCTGATTCCTGACAATCTCAGTGCTTTATTTTGTCTTCTCTAAGTAATCTTTGGCAACTCCATTTTTGTGAAGACATTCTTTTGTGCTTATTTCTGAACAAATTTTAGCTTTTATATTTATTTACATAAACATTCTTTGTTAAAAAATTATTTCATTGAAATTTATTTATTGTTTTAATTTGACCAGAGAGGGACAGAGTGAAAGAGGGAGAAAGGGAAAGCTAGAAAGCAAGTCACCATGTCCAGGACTCGAACCAAAGTCAGCCATGTGGGAGTCCAGTGCTCTTAGCCACCACACCACCCGCCAGCCCCTATATAAACATTCTTGAGTTATATTTTTGTCTGTGGTGAGAAGAAGGGATTGAAATTTAGTACAATTGTTAAATTTTAACAATTGTTAACCAATTGTTAACTTTACATTTTCAAAATTTCTTAGTATAGGCCCTTTGCATTCACATAACAATTTTGAAGTTATTTTGCATTTTCTATGAAATAAGACCAAGTTTTGGGATGATGATAAGTCTTTTAATAATATTTTACCTTCCAATAATCTCTATTTTATTAAATTTACTATTGACAAATAAAAATTTTATTTATGTTTGGTGTATAACATGTTTGATACATGTATCCATTATGGAATGGCTAAATAAAGCTAACATATTCATTACCTCACATACATAAAATCTATACATATTTAAAATCTACCTTTTAGTAATTTCCAAGTATGTAATATATTGTCATTAACTATAGTTAGTATGTTATAAAATAGATCTCCTGAACTTATTCTTCCTAACTGAAATTTTAAATCATTTTACCAATATTTCTCTAATGCCCCATCTCTCCAACCCCACCTAATAACCATCTTTTTACTCTCTGCTTCTATGAGTTCAACTGTTTTAGATGCCATACATAAGTGAGATCATACAGTATTTGTGCCTATCTTATTTCACTTAACATAGATCCCCCAGATTCACTGTTATTGTTGCAAATGATAGGATTTCCTTTTTTTCCCCCAAATGAATTATTTATTTAATTCCATTTGTTGTTGTTGTTGTTATTGTTATTTAATTTGACCAGAGAGAGAGACAAAGAGAGAGAAAAGGAAAGAAAGCAAGATGCTAAGTTCAGGACTCGAACAGTGGTCAGCTATGTGGGGATCCACTGCCTTTATCCACCGCACAACCTGCTGGCCCTGGGATTTCCTTCTTTTTAAAGCCTGAATAGAGAAGAAGACTGAGTCTGCCATGAGAACTGAGATCTATTGCTTTCAGGGAATAAATAAAGATGTTCTTCTGAGAAGACACCCTGGAGAGGAAAAAAGGGCAGACCAGAAGAAGACTGAGTCCACCATGAGAGATGAGCACACCGTTTGCTTTTCATTTTTTGTTTTTAAAAATACATAGATAAAAAATAAATATGTATTTTCTGTTTTTCTTTCTCTCTTTCTCTGTTTTCTTGTCCTTTTTCTTTTACCTCATCACTTTGTTGCTCAGCTTCCATGCACTAAGAATCTAGATAGGGCTAAGTGAAAAGTAGCCAAGCATCTGAATACTGTTAAGGTCAACATATTCTTCAATTCCCACAAAATCTGTGACACAAAGGGAGGATAATGGAACGGCAAAGAGTTTGCAGACCACTTCTTCTGTGTGCCTCTGATTGTTCTGATTGAACTTCTAGAAATTAGGAAGAAATGAATAACCCATCAGATGACTAGAAATCACTAAAGAGACAGAAGAAATATGAGAAACCAAGAAAATACTTCTCCCCCAAGGGAAAAGAATAACTTCTCTTCATCCACAGAGGGTACAATGGAACTGACAGAAATGTCTGATAAAGAATTTAGAATATTCATAGTGACAATGCTAACAGAGATGGAAGAGAAGAGAGACAATGAACTCCAGAAGAAAAAAAACAATGAGTTCCAGGAGGTGAGGAAGTTCTTGAGAGAACTGAAAGAGGAAATATACACCATAAAAAAGAATCAAATGGAACTGTTGGAGAGGAAGGCTATAATGCAGGAAGTCTAAACCTCTTTTGAAAGTATTAAAAGCAGACTAGATCATATCGAAAATTAAATCCCAGATGCAGAAGAGAGAATCGCTGGACTAGTAAAATCCACTAGTAAATGGACTAGTAAAATGAAGACTGAGAAAATACCCCCCAAAATGAGAATAATATATGAGAAATACTAGATACCACCAAATGTCCAAACATCTGAATAATTGGTATCCCAGAAAGTGAAGAGACTGATAGGGCATTGGTAATCTATTCCATGAAATCCTGGGAGAAAACTTTTCAAACCTAGAGAGACATTCAAAGATCCAACCCAGGAAATACAATGGACCACAGATAGGATCAACCCAAGAAGATCTTCTCCAAGACACATTATAGCCACATTGACCAAAACCACAGACAAAGACAAGATACTAAGGTTGGTAAGAGAGAAGTGTGACGTTACATACAAGGGATATTCCATCAGGCTAACAGCAGGCCTCTCATCAGAAATAATGTGATCAAGGAAAGAATGGGGAAATATATACAAAGTGTTGCGTGAAAAACAATTTCAACCAAGAATACTATATCTAGGAACCAGCAGTTAGCGTAATGGCTATGTCACTGAACTCGCATGTAGTTGACCGCGGTTCGCATCCCGGACCCGGTGGCTTAAAACTCATGCCAGGCGCGTGTGTGTGCATGCCCAAGATCCCAAGAGGAGAATGGAGGAGAAGGGCTTGCGGCGTGGCCATCCCCCCGGGGGATGATTTCTGGCTTTCTGTCTCTCTGTCTGTCTCTGTCTGTCTGGCAAGCGCATGCGCCCTATAGCAAAAACCTCTCCAAAAAAAAAAAAAAAAAGGAATACTATATCCAGCAAGATTATCCTTCATATGGGAAGAGCAGATAAAATTGTCAGATAAACAAAAGCTGAAAGAATTTACCAACACCAGACCAGTTCTCCAAGAAGTTCTGCAGGGAGGGCTATCTAAGGAAAACTAAAATCAGACACACAGAAATAAGAGTTCAAAAATAACTAAGAAAATGGCCAGCTTAATGGTAGGGACAAGTCCAGAGTTGAACAATATCTTCCAGAATTTAAACAAAAAGATGGGACCACAACAGAAGATAGATCTGAACTGGTGAAATAGAATTTTATGACTTTTGACTAAAATGTTACTGATGTTCTTCTATGCTTTGTTTTCCATAATTAAGGATTTTTGTCTTCTCTTGAGTTGTGGACAAGTCCATGTACCTACTATTCAAACAGAATCCTAACCTGCTTCCTGGCTTTAAGTCTTAAGTGAAGTTTTCTTAACATTTCTTGATTTTGATTTATTAAAGCTAAAACTGTCTTTCTTGAATTAAAAAATATATTAAAAATACCTATTGAGTGACCATAGTAAGCTAAATAGCCTCATATAAGTGCTGCTTTATAGTTTATTAATTCTACCTACAGAATTTCATTCCTATAGTCAACATGTGTTCACAGATATGTGTATATCAGCTGAAATTGCTATTGATAATGTTTAGATTAATTAAGATATTTTGTGAATCATTGATATGTGGGAAAAAATAAAGAAATGGAAAGCAGCTACAGATACCAGAGACAGTGTTGCAGGAGGGTGGGAAATGGCAGAGCATTAGAAATAGGGGGAAAAAAAAAATATATATATATAGACAAGAAACAAGAAATGCAAAATTATTTGTTGATGATAACATGTATGATTAAGCCACTTTACAGTGTATTCTGGTTAGGAAATCACATTTTGTATGATGTGATGATGTTCAGTGAACAAATGTAAAATAAATAAATTTTAATTTATTAAAATAATACATCATTATATGAATAAGGTTTTTCATAATGGCCGTGCTAATTTGTATTATCACCAACAGTGGACAAGTGTTCATTTTCTTCCACATCTTCACTAACATGTGTTATATCTTGTTTTTCTGATAATGACTTTCCTAACAGGTGTGAGGTGATATATCATTGTGGTTTTCATTTGCATTTGCCTCATGATTGGTGAAACTGAGCACTTTTCATATATTCGTTGGCCCTTTTTGTGTCTTCTCTTGAAAAAATGTCTATTTTGGCTCTTTACTTATTTTTAATTCAGCCTACTTGTTTTTCTGCTGTCAAGTTGTTTCAATTCCTTACATATTTAGAATATTAAACCTTTATTAGATATATAGTTTGCAAATAATTTTCATAATTATGTGTGTTGCCTCTTTCCTTTTCTGTGCATAAACTTTTCTTGTTTGATACAATTCCATTTGTTTATTTGTATTTTTGTTGTCTGTGCTTTGGAGTCATATCCAAATGTTCTACTGGTTGTTTTGTTTTTTGTTTTTTGTTTTTTGTTTTTTTTCCTAGCAGTCTTTGAGTTTCAGATCTTACATTTAAGTCTTTGACTTATTTAGAATTTATTTTTGTATATGAGAGGAAAAAAAGGTCCAATTTTTTTTTCTTGAGAGGTTTTTGCTATAGGGCGCATGCATGCACTTGCCAGAAAGACAGAGAGAGACAGAGTGACTGAAAGTGAGAAATCACCTCCTAGGGGGATGGCCACACCACAATCCTGTCTCCTCCATTCTCCTCTCAGGATCTTGGGCACACATGAACATGAGTTTAAGCCGCCGGGTCTGGGACTCGAATAATGGTTGACTGCATGGGAGTTCAGCAACATAGCCATTAAGCTATCTGCTGGACCCCAGTTTCTTTTTTCTGCATGTGTATATCCAATTTTTCCAGCACCATTTGCTGAAGAAATGTTCTTTCCCCAGTGTGTTCTTGACACCTTTGTCAAAGATCAGTTGGTTTTCAATGTTTTGATTTGTTTCTAGGCACTCTGTTCTGTTTTATTGGTCTATGGGTCTGTTTTTGTATTAGTGCCTTGCTGTTTTGATTAGTATAGCTTTATAGTGAGTTTTTAAAAACTGTCACACGGTGTATGCATTTGTGTGTGTGTGTGTGTGTGTGTGTGTGTGTGTGTGTGTGTGTGTGTGTGTGTGAGAGAGAGAGAGAGAGAGAGAGAGAGAGAGAGAGAGAGAGAGAGAGAAAGCGAGCCCTCAATGGGACATGGTCATGATACAATCCTTTTTCCTCCATTTCTCCTTCCTATCAGGATTTTGGGTATGCATGTACACACACCTGGAATGTTTTCACAATCAAATCCTGAGACCAAGATCTGAACTGTGGTTAGTCATGTGGGATCCACTCTGAATGCACAGCACTTAATCACTGTGTAAACAGGTATATACCATGGTAGATTTTGATATCACATAATGTGATGCCTCCAGCTTTCTTTTTTTTCATTTTGTTTTGCTCAAAAATACTTAGGGGCCAGCAGGTGGCATGGCGGTTAAGTCAGTGAACTCCCACATGGTTAACTGCAGTTCGAGTCCCACACCTGACAGCTTGAAAAATTATGCTGGGCATGTGTGCATGCATGTGTGCCCAAATTCCAGAAGGAGAATGGAGGAGAAGGGATTGTCATATGACCATTCTCTCTTGGGGTGATTTCTCACTTTCCCTATCACTTTCTCTGTCTCTCTGGTGAGCGCACATGCTCTGTGGCAAAAAATCTTATAAAAGAAAATGCTTTGGCTATTCTGGATATTGTTGAGTTCATTAAAACTTTAGGATTTTCTTCTATTTTTGTTAAAAATAGCATTGGAATTTGATAAGAATTGAGTTGAATCTATAGATTGCTTTGAATAGCATGGACATTTAAATAATATTAATTATTTTAATTAATTAACAAATTATATTTTCCATTTATTTGTGTCTCCTTTAATTGTGCTCTTGATTTCTTTTTAGGGTAAGTCACTATTGTAAAAAAAAAAATGCTTATTATTTTTGTATATTGATTTTTTATACTAGAATTTTTTTGAATTTGTTGGTTATTGCTAGCAGTGGGTTATTTTTTTTTCCTTGAGACTATGTTTTCTGTATATAAGATTAAATTGTCTGCAAATAGGAATAATTTTACTTCTTGCTTCCCTGTTTGTTGCTTTCATTTCTTTTTCTTGACTGATTGTGTTTGCTAGTATTTCTAATAGTATATTGAATAGAAACAATGAGAGTAACATTCTTGTATTGTTACTGTGTTGTGATAAGTGTTGGCGGGAATGTGGTGAAAAGAGAACCCTCCTACACTGTTGGTGGGAATGTAAACTTGTTCAACCACTGTGGAGAACAATATGGAGGTTCCTCAAAGATCTACAAATAGAACTACCATTTGATCCAGCAATCCCTCTTCTGGGTATTTACCCAAAAGACAGGAGAACGCTCAGTCAGAAAAGTGCTTGCACATCAATGTTTATTACAGCATTATTCACAATTGCCAAGACATGGAACCAACCTAAATGTCCGTAAGCTGATGAATGGATTAGAAAAGTGTGGTATATATACTCTATGGAATACTACTCAACCATAAAAAATAAGACACTGGAATTTGATAGAAAATGGTCAGATATGGAGGATCTATTGCTGAGTGAAGTAAGCCAGGCTATGAAAGAAAGATATTGTATGTATCCACTCAATATATACTGACCATCCGCATTCTATGGTAGAGAGCGAAAAATTGGAGGACATAAAAGCAGTGAAGGTACTTAATGAGAACAGGACAGTGTGGAATGGGGGAGGTGAAGAGAAGAGGATAGAAAAAGATAGCAAGAGAACAATAGAGAGGCAGGATGGTAGTGAGAATCAGATATGGCTTATTACCTGTTGATGAGGACATGTATAGTATTCTCAACTGGATTGGTCTGAGAAGTATTTCATGATGTGTAAAGTCTTTTTACAAGCAAAATGAGAAATAGTGATTGTTTTTAAAAAATAACAAATAATAATAATGATTGGGAAAAACATAGAAAAGACATTGAATGTTGAAGCAGGGAAATTAATGTCTCTGTATTAACTGACATGCATGGCATTCCCTTATGAAAAAGCAATGTAATACACTGTAAAGTTATATGTAATCCAATGTAATATAAAGAAAATTATGATAATAAAAATTAAAAAAGAAAAAAATGATTTTTATTAAGAAAATTTTTCCTGTACCTAAATATACATTTTTTTAATCATAAAAGGATGCTGTACTTCATCAAATGTATTTTTCAGCACATATTGAGATGAACATGTGAATTCTTTTTTATTCTTTTGAATAATGTAGTACATCTCATTGGTTTATTTGCATATGTTAAATGGAATTTATATCCTAGGGATAAATCCCAGTTTGTCATGTCATCTAATATTTTTTATGTGTGTTGAGTTTGATTTGTTAGACTTTTATGAGGGATTTTTGCATCTGTGTTCATCAGAAACATTGGAAAGTAGTCTGCTTTTGTGTGTGTGTCTGACTTTGGAGTCAAGGTGATGGGTGCTCTCATTAAAAAGTATTTGAAAGTATTCCCTTTACTTGTATTTACTTTTTTTCCTTTTGACTTTATTTATTTATTTAAATTTGAGTGGAGAGGGAGGGAGGAAAGAGAGGAGCAAGGGAGGAAGAGAGAGAGAAAGAGAGAGAAGGAAAGTGAGAAAGTAAGTCACCAAGTCTGGGACTCAAACCATGGTTGACCATGTGGAGTCCAGCACTCTTAACTGCCTCATCACCTGCTAACCCCACTTCTACTTACTTTTTGATAAGAGTTTAAAAATGATTAATATTCTTTAAATGTTTGATAGAATTTGACCATGAAGCTATCTGGTTCTCTGGTTCTGGGCTTTTCTTTGTTGGGAGGTTTTTTTTTTTTTTTTTTTTTTTGGAGAGGTTTTTGCTATAGGGCACATGCCCCTGTCAGCCAGACAGAGAGAGACAGAGAGCCAGAAAGCGAGAAATCACCCCACAGGGGGGATGGCCATGCCGCAATCCCTTCTCCATTCTCCTCTCGGGATCTTGGACAGGCACGCACACGCGCCCGGCGTGAGTTTAAGCCACCGGGTCCGGAACTTGAAGCGCAGTAGACTACATAGGAGTCCAGCAACATAGCCATTATGCTAACTGTTGGCCCCCTGGCATGAGTTTTTAAGCCACTGGGTTTGGGACACGAACCACGGTCGACTACATGGGAGTCCAGCGACATAGCCATTACGCTAACTGCTGGTCCTGGGAGTTTTTTAATTACTGTATTTTTTTTATTTCTCTTTATTTATTATTGGTCTGCTTAGCCTTTTTTATCCTTCCTGATTCAGCATCGGTAGTTTGTATGTTTCTGATCATTGATCCATTTTCTTTTTGGTTATCCAATTTATAGGCTTATAGTTATTCATAACAGTCCCTTATGATTTTTTTTTTAAATTTGAGGCATCCATTGTAATGTTTCCATTTTGATTTCTGATTTCTTATTTGAGTCTTATCTTTTCTTTCATAATTTATTTAAGAGCTTATGACTTTTTTTAAAAATAGAATCCTCCCTTAGTTTTGTTGATTCTATAGTATTTTCATTCTCTATTTCTCTGACCTTTAGTAGTTTTTCTGCTAACTTTGAGTTTAAATAGTTACTTGAAATATAATGTTATTTAATTCTTTTTTTGTGGTATGCATTTATTATTATAAACTTCCCTCTAAGAATTGCATTTGCAACATCTCATAGGCTTTGGAATATTGTATTTTTATGTTAATTTTTCTCATGACAATTTAAAATTTTCTTTTTGGATGTTCAATAGTGTAGTGTTTAATTTCTACTTATTTGTAAATTTTCTAGTTTTCCTCATATTAATGATTTCAGTTTTTTTTTTTAAGAGAGATTTTTGCTATAGGGTATATGTGCTCGCTGGAGAGACAGAGACTCAGAGAGAATAGATAGTGAAAAATAACTTCCTGGGGGGATAGTCGTGCCACAATCCCTTCTCCTCTATTCTCATCTTGGGATCTTGGGCATGCACACATGTGTGTCTGGCGTTAAGTTTTAAGCTGCCAGGTCCAGGTCTTGAACCATGGTCGACTATGTGGGAGTCTAGCAATGAAACCATTATGCAATCTGGTGGTCCCAATGATTTCAGTTTTATGTCATTGTTGTTGGGAAAAAAGCCTGATATGGTTTTAAGACTTGGGACTAGCAGATGGCATAATGATTACATCATTGTTCTCCTAGGTAGTTGACTGTGGTTCAAGTCCAGGACCTGGTGACTTAAAACTCATACTGGGCATGTGTACATGAATGCCCAAGATCCCAAGAGGAGAGTGGAGGAGACAGGATTGCAGCATGGCCAAACCCCTGGGGGATGATTTCTTACTTTCTGTCTCTATGTATCTCTCTGTCTCTCTGGTGAGAACACATGCCCTAGAGCAAAAAAAAAAAAAATCTCTTAAAAAAAATTGGGGGGGGCAGCAAGTGGTGTGGTGGTTAAGAGTACTGAACTCCCACATGACCAACCACAATTTGAGTCCTGGACCTGGCAGCTTGCTTTCTCACTTTTCATCACTGTGTCCCTCTCTGGTCAAATTAAAATAAAAAAAGTTAAATGAAATAATTCTTCAAAAAATTTAGGACTTATTTAATGGTCTAATATGATATATCCTGGAGAATTTTTTTATATGTGCTTGAGGAGAATGTATATTCTATTGCTATTGACAAAATATTCTGTATACACATATATATGTACAGAAATATACACATGTGTATAACATAAATGTACATATGCACATTTAAACAGAACATACATACACATTTATGTGTGTGTTCTATATGAATGTGCATTTAAATGTTCCATGTATGTCTGTTAAGTCTATTTAGTTCTAAGTGTAGTCCAGGTTCACTATTTTCCAATTGATTTTATGTCCAGATGATCTGTTATTCAAAATGAAATATTGAAATCCTCTACTATCATCTTTACATTATCAAATTATAGCCTGTTTCTTCCTTCAGATATGTTACTATTTGCTTTATATATATTTAGGTGCTCTGATGGAGAGTGCATATATATTTACAATTATTATATCACAAATTGACCCCCTTCATTGTTATAGAATGATCTTTCTCTCTGACAGTTTTTAAAATCTAAAGTCTGTTTTTTCAGATATAAGTAAAATCATCTTTGTTGTTTTCTTTTGTTTGTCTCTATTTGCATGGAATATCTTTTTCCATCTCTTCACTTTCAATCCATGTGTGACCTTACAGGTGAAGTTAATTTCTTTCATGTACCCTATGATTTGATCTGACCTCCTCCTTTTTTTTTTTTTTTTAAGTTATGGGGCATATGAGTGCATGCATGAGAGAGAATGAGTGTGAGAATGATAAATCACCACCCATCGAGAGGCAGTAGCTTACCTCAATCCCTTCTCTTCCATTCTCCCCTTGAGATTTTGGGCATGCAGGTAAGCATGCTTGGTGTGTTTTCCAAGCCACAGGGTCTGGGACTTGAATTATGCCATCAGTCATGTGGTATTCAGCACCTTAACTACCATATAATCTGCTGGCTCACATCTTGCGTTTTAAATTTATGTTTTTTCCCCCTATATTCTTACCAGAGAGAGACAGAGAAAGAGGGAAAGTGAAAAATCACACACCAGGAGGAATGGCCATATTTCAATTTCTTTTCCTCCATTCTCCTCTTAGGATTTTGGGATGCACACATCTACTCAGCATGTTTTTCATGCCAACAGTCTGGGACTTGTACCATGGAGTTGGCCATTTGGGATCTAGCACAACAACCACCATACCAACCACTGGCCTGGATCTTCCTTTTATTATTCACTCAGGCACTCTGTTTCTTGATTGGTGAATTTAGTCAATTTATACATTTAAAGTAACTATTGATAAGTAAAGATTTACTACTGCCATTTTATAAATTATTTTCTGGTTGTTTTGTACATCCTTTTTTTTTTTTTTTTACTTCCTTTCCTATTGTTTTCCTTGATATTTAATAGTTTTCTGTACTAGTATGCTTTGAATCTCTTCTCTTTATCTTTTGTGTTTCTACTATAGATTTGTGCTTTATGGTTATCATGAAGCTTATATAAGTATCTTATAGTCTATTTTAAGCAGATTAAAACTTTGATTATATACAAAATTTATGCCCTTTTTTAAAAAGAGGTTTTTGCTATAGGGCACATGTGCTCACCAGAGAGAGACAGAGAGATAGAAAGTGAGAAATCACCCCCCAGGGTGATTCCTTTAGAATTTCTTATAAGGCAAGTCTAACGGTGATTAACTCCCATAGCTTTTGGTTTCATGGAGCAATCTTTATTTCTTCCTGTTTCTAAATGTCAGCTTTGTTGGACAAAATATTCTTTATTGGCAGTTTCTCTTTTTCAACACTTAAATCTATCATCCTATTCTCTACTGGCCCTAAAGGCTTCAACTGATAAATCTACTGATAGCCTTATTAATTTTCCCTTGTATATTATATGCTTCTTTTCCCATATTCTTTCAAAATTTTCCTTTTGTGTTTAATCTTTAATAATTCAGGTGTAATATGATTTTGTTAAATCTTTGAGTTGAATCTGTTTGGAGACCCATGAACTTTACATAGCTAAATATTCTCCAGCTTTGAGAAATCTTCAGCCTTTTTTGTTTGTTTGTTTTTCTTTTTGGTACAGGGCTTATGTGCTTGCCAGAGAGAGAGAAAGTAAGAGAAAAATCACCCCCATAGCCTTGCTGCAATCTCTTCTGTATTCACCTCTCAGAATCTTGAGCATACACACACATGTGCCTGGCATGATTTTCAAGACTCTGGGGCCAGGACTTGAACCATGCAGTTGGTCATGTAGGATTCAGCTTAACCTCTACACTACCTTCTAGCCCAGCCATCAAGTATTTTTTCCTTTTTTAAAACAAATTATTTAATTTTATTATATTTCAAATCTGACTAGAGACACACACATAGAGGGAGAGAGAGAGAGAGAAAGAAAATGAGAAAGCAAGCTACCAGGTCCAGGACTCAAACCATGGCTGGCCATGTAGGAGTCCAGGACCCCAACCACCATGCCACCTGCTGGTTCCATCATTATATATATAATTGTTTTTTTCTATTGAATCTTTTTATTCTGTTTTTGTTGCTCCTTAGGAAAACAGCTTTACCTATAGTTCACTGTGGCCTGGACTTGTGACACCAACTTTAATTTGGCCAATTAGAAATAAGGCCAAACTGCATTCTCTTTAGAAGGTCTATTCAGTTGATAAATGGCACTTAACTGACAATTCTTTTTCATATGACCTTTAACAAGAACTTGTAAGTTGCATTGATTATGCCCCCAGAGATGAAGGACTGATGGTAATTCAGATGGGCACCTCTAAAAAGATTTGTCAGTTTTCTGTCTCATTCTAGCCAGATTTTTTTGAAAACTGTAGAGAAAGACTGAAATTCCCCACCAATCTAAAACTGTA
Organism: Tupaia belangeri chinensis; assembly: GCF_000334495.1. Taxonomy (NCBI): domain Eukaryota; kingdom Metazoa; phylum Chordata; class Mammalia; order Scandentia; family Tupaiidae; genus Tupaia; species Tupaia belangeri. Next base: position 2,183,304 of record NW_006160234.1, on the reverse strand, counting down.
TGCGAGTTTTTACATTAACTGGAAAAACACAGGAATCCTAATATGACCCCCAAGAGACTTCCACAGATAAAACCATTGACCAAATGAGCACTGTGAGTCATTGTAGTAGGCAGATGCTCCTTGATGGGACATTTGAAGGCCAAAGAAAAGGACATTGCTGAACCCATTATGGAAAAGAATGGGCACCAAGTCTCGATAATACTCCCCAATTCCATGGCATTTCAGTGCCCTGAAAGCCTGCTAAGTGTTTGTAAATTTGTCATGATGCTTATGGTCATGAAGCAAAGTCTGAACTCTTTCCAGTGTAGTAAAAATTGCTTCTGTTGTTCCTGCAAGTACTGCTGCCACGCTACAGGTTGGGAACTCTGGAGCACTCAATTGCTTACGGAGAAGGCAAGACAAATCCTCGTACAGACCAAACATGAGCACCAGCGTCGTTTTCTTCTGCATCAACGGAGGAAGGATTTGGCAATTCAAGTTTGATAATCCATCTTTTCTCAAATGAAGTATGGCATCCCAGGTTTTGATTCCATATAGCTGTTGTGGAAAGAGGACCTTCTGGATAGGAAATGTGATGGCTACATTGTTAAAAGCTGCACAGTAGCCACAGAAGTAATGCTTCATTTCACCAAGTAATGTGAGATGAAAGCTCTTGTTTAGAAGATGTTAGGATTGGTGGCCTCTTTTCATGAGCTTCTGAACCCATCATGTTGCTTAATATCTTTCTTCTTCATGACAGATTTTTTTTTTAACCTGTAACACCATCTGGGCCTGGTGTTTTGGAGGCTGATGGCTTGCTCATGACTTGCCCAATTTCTTCCATTGCTATTGGTCTGTCAAGAGAGCTTCTGGAATTATTTCTGGTAACTAGAGTTCCCATGGCCCCGGGTGCCAGACTCGACACCCAGCAGCCACCCACCTGCAGGATGGCGACCAATAGAGCACGCATCTGCTCAGGCACAGACCTGGTGATCCACCATTATATTTTCTAAAACAAGTTTTTGTTCCTTTCTTTTTCTCATCTGAACTTCTAGTACGTGAATGCTAGCCCACTTGATGATATTTCAAAATCTGTAGGCTTTATTTCTTCTCTCCTTTTTTCTCCTCTGACTAGATGACTTCAAATGACCTGCCTTCTAGTTTGCTTATTCTTTCTTCTTTTTGTTTTTATCTGTTGTTCAAGCTCTCTATTGCAATTTTTATCTCAGTCATTATATTCTTAAATTCCAAAACTTCAGTTCAATGTTTGATATCTCTATGCTGATCTTCTCATTTGCTTTTGCATTGTTTTACTGATTTCATTAAACGGTTTATCTTGTAGTTCAGTGAGCTTTTTTAGAATAATTATTTGAATTCTTTGGTGGGCAATTTTTGAAATTCCAATTCTTTGTGATCAGTTAATGGAGGTTTAATTTCTTCCTTCTGTGGTGTCTTTTTTTTTTTTTCCTTCTGATTCTTTGGATTCATTTTAGCCTTGTAAAGGTGCCTGCACATGTAAGCAATCACCTCTGCCAGACTATATGAATTGATTTTGGGCAAAATAAAAGAGATCTTCACCTGCCAAGGGAAGTAGACCATTGAGTCAAGTGATGTGCAGCATCAAGTGTGGGAGCATATGCGGCAGCCACAGGTCCTGGGTGCTACAATGTCTCATTTGCTCAGGCAACAGAGGTCCATGATGTCAGAACCGTATGGTCCTTGGTAGCAAGTGCTGTGGGAAGTCTGCAGTAGCTGTGAAGACTGCTGAAGTCCCTAAGAGGCCCCTTTGAGTCTAGCAGCAGGCAATGGTGGTGGTGGTGGGGTTGGGGGATGGTATATGCCAGCTGCATGCTCATGTATTAGTTGAGGCAGGGGCTAGCTGTGGGCTCACAAGCAGTGTTAAGTCACAGGGCCTGTGACTACATTGTATCTCTGGGCCAGGTCTTCCAGGGTAGCAACAGCTGGGGAAGCTCTGGTGAAGGCGGAAGGAAAGATTTGCTTGTGGCTCAGTCATCTGGTGACTGTGAAGGCTGCTGTGCTGGGCCATTGAGCAGCGATGCCCATGGCAGTAGTAGTTAGGATGGCTCTAGTTGGGAAGGGATTGTGGAGGGGTAGCTCAGTTTTCTAGAGACTATAATGGTAAAAAATCTCTGAGAACTTTGGTGGCAAAACCTGCAGAAAATCTACTGTGGCTGTGCTGACTGTTAGTTTCCTTAGTATTAAAAGCAGAAAGTGGTCCACTATAACTGTGCTGGCTGTTGATTTTCATAGCAACAAAGACTAATGGGATCCTCTTCAGAACAAGGCATGGAGATATGCAGTGTTGGACACTGTGGTCCTCAGAGGTAAAAGTTATGGAAGGTGCAGTGACTTGAGGGTTATTGAGGTCTTCAGTGCAGTAGTCTACTCAAGTCCTGTGCAGAGTAGGACACAGGGGACTATGCTGTCCCACACTGTATGACTGGTACTGATAGCCCTCGTCTTTCTTCTGTATTATCAGCCATCTCCAGATGTCGTGATTTCCCCAGGACTATGAATGGGACAAAACTGAGACCGGTCATTTAGGCACTTCCCCCACTGGCTAGGGATGCTGATTTATTTATGCCACTTCTTTTTTTCTTCTTCTTTTTTTTTTTTCCCTATGCAAGGGTGCTTTTGAGCCAGGGAATTCTCTTTCTCTGCTGAGCAGTGCCTGCCTAGGGAATGGGGTGATGTGAGCAAAATGAAACTGCAGTCACTAGTCTTTTTTTGTGGTTATTCTTGGATTTTTTTCTTCTATTATACTGCTACACTTCTTAAGTACACTTCTGAGATCTTCCAGAGCTATTTTTGTTCATGGGTATTTGCTCATGTCACGCCACTATAGTCCTGTAACTTTGTAGTAAGTCTTAGAATCAGAATAAATTCTATAACCTAGTTTTTCATTTTCAACTTTTCTTTTTGGCAATTCACACACACACACACACACACACACACACACACACACACACAGAGTTGGCATTCTTATATAAAATTTAAGAAGTAATTGCTAATTTATTTGAGAAGGTTTCCACATATTTTCTTTGAACTTTGTTGACTGTAGTTTAACTTTTAGAGAATTAATATAAAAGGTAAATTCTTCCAATTCATGAACACAATATGTCCTTAATTTATTTAGACATTTATTTATTTATTTGGAGAGGTTTTTGCTATAGGGCGCGTGTACTCACCAGAGAGACAGAGAGATAGAAAGCGAGAAATCACCCCCCAGGGGGGATGGCCACACTGCAATCCCTTCTCCTCCATTCTCCTCTTGGGATCTTGGGCACGCATGCACACTTGCCCAGCGTGAAGTATGCCCAGCATGAGTTTAAGCCACCGGATCCGAGACTCAAACCATGGTTGACTAATGGGAGTCCAGCGACATAGCCATTACACCAACTGCTGGTCCCTGTCTTTAATTTTTTTAATAAGTGAGTTTTAATTTTGTATCTAGAGATCTTATACATATCTTTTTGATTATTCCTAATTATTTTATATTTTTTATTTTATTGTAAATTATTTATTTTTCTAAAGAATTGTTTTATTTCACTTTATTTAGTTTTAAATTTGATCAGAGAGGGAA
>NW_006160234.1:2178691-2179690 GCF_000334495.1 Tupaia belangeri chinensis | reverse complement strand
GAAAGAGTGAGAGAGAGAAGAGAGAAAAGAAAGTGGGAAAGCAAATGCCAGGTCCAGGACTCGAACTACAGTTGGCCATGTGGAAGTCCAGTGCCCTTAACCACCATGTCTCTGTCAACCCCATAAATGATTTATTTTTAAAGGAGAATTTTTGCTCTAGGGCACATGCAGTTGCCAGAGAGAGAGAGAGAAGAAAGTGAGAAATCACCTCTCAGGAAAGATGGCCATGCCAAAGTCCTTTATCCTTCATTCTCCCAGCATGAATTTCGAGCAATTGGGTCCAGAATTCAAATTTGAATGGCCATGGGCAGTCCAGAACCTTAACTGCTATGCTGCCTGATGTTGTTAATAAAAAGAAATATTTTGGGGGCCAGCAGATATTATAGTGGTTATATCTCTGGACTCCCTGATGGCCCATCACAGTCTGAGTCTCAGACCTGGTGGCTTGAGAATTAGTCCAGTGTATGCACATTATAAAAATAAAAATAAGCCAGCAAATTAAATAGAGTAGAGTTTTAATAGAACACATCTTACCATTTAAATCAGGCAGTTGTCCCCAGGTTTCTGGACTACTCAGGCCAGCCTCATGGTCTACTTGACATTTAAGTTGGCAGAACAGGAAAGTGTTATACAAAATATATAAGTGAGGGAGTGAGGTAGAAAAATCATTGGTTACATTCTGAAGTTTGCCTGCATTAACATGGTTTAAAAGGTGGGATGCCTGTGACTGACTGAAGCCTCGCTGCTGTGATGGCTGTAACCTAGTGACCAACTCAGACAAACAGCCTAACATGTATGATTTCATCTTATCCACAGGAATTAAACTGTGGGAGTACAGCAACTGTTTTAGGCTCAAATAGTTTAACAGCATGCATGCCCAAGATCACGGGAAGAGAGTGAGGGAGAAAGGGCTGTGGGTGACCGTCTTCTCTGGAGGTGATTTCTCACTTTTTGTCTCACTTCTCTCTCTTTCTCTCCAGTGAGTGCACATGCCCTAAG
>NW_006160234.1:2160215-2178660 GCF_000334495.1 Tupaia belangeri chinensis | reverse complement strand
ATATATATATATATTATTGTTCACTCATAGTTTAAATAAATATAATTTAGTTTTTGGAAAAAGGCTGTATCCACTGGGCCAGCAGATAGCATGGTGGTTAAGGGTGCTGTACTCCCACATGGCTGACCATGGTTCGAATCCTGGGCCTGGTGGCTTGCTTTCTCACTTTCCCTCTCTCCCTCTCTCACTCTACCTGTCTCTGGTCAAATATAAATAGATAAATAAACAAGCTAAATAACATAATTCTTAAAAAAAAAAAAAATGAAAAAGGCTGTATCCTGTGACATTGTTAAATTTAACTATTAGCTCTAATAATTTGAAAAGATACATTAATTACTTTCATATAAAATCTTGTCCATTACAAAACAAAGACAATTTATTGATAATTATTTGTACCACTCTTGTTCGACTCCTTTATTTTCTTCCGTACCTAACTGCCTAGGTCTTTGGGGTTGAATACAAATAGTGAGAGAGAACATTTTGTTTTTTTCTTCTCTTTTTAAAGAATTATTTTATTTAACTTTATTTATATTTTTAAATTTAACCAGAGAGGGACAGAGTGAGAGAGAAAGAGAAAATGAGAAAACAAGCCACCAGATCTGGAACTTGATCTGGAACTTGAACCATGGTCAGCCATGTGGGAGTCCAGCATCCTTAACCACCATCCCGCCTGCTGGCCCCAATATTTTGTTTTATTGTAGATTTTAAGAAAAATAAAACATTCAATATTTTACCAGTACGTGTGATTGTTACCTGTCATTTTAAAAATAGATGTCTTGGGGCCAGCAGGGAGCATAGTGGTTAAGGTTCTGGACTCTCATGTGATTGACCTCCCACATCTGGGAACTTGAGACTCATGCCAAGAGTGTGTGCATGGGTGCCCAAAATTTTGAGAGGAGAATGGCAGAGAAGGGATTACAGCATGCTCATCCACCAGGGGGTAATTTTTGCTTTCTGTTTTTCTGTCTTCCTGGTAAACATATACACCCTATAGAAAAAATCTTTCCCTCAAAAAAGAAGTCTTTATCATTATCGTATATTTTTCTATCCAGGTTTTGCTCCTCATCTGTTTTCTAAAAACATATTTATAAGGGGACCAGCAGTTAGCGTAATGGCTATGTCGCTGGACTCCCACGTAGTCGACCGCAGTTCGCGTCCCAGACCTGTTGGCTTAAAACTCACGCCAGGCGTGTGTGTGTGCATGCCCGAGATCCCGAGAGGAGAATGGAGGAGAAGGGATTGCAGAGAGACCACTAGACTAGATGTCTCAAGAAACCTCCCTGAAGAAAACCTCTAAAATAAGGTGAGTATGTTATTTTACTTACACACACACACCAAGCACCACACACACACACACACACAAACATTTATAATATTGTCACTATTTATCTCTTACTATTTTAAAAAAAGATTATTTATTTAATTTGAGAGAGAGAGAGAGAGAGAGAGATGCCCTTGAATAGGTCTTGACATGTGATTCTCTCTCTAGCCTCCCAGCCAGTGAGGATTATAAATGTGTGTGGGCATGCCCATCATGTTCAGGTTCCCCAGGTCTAATCCTGGGCTTCCCATGTGGCTCCAGCATCATACAACAGGAACCTACTAACTGCACTACTGTGGTTCAGCCTATTTCTGATCCATTCACCAGGGGAATTACATGGGTCTTATATAGAAGATTTTTAAATTATAGATTTAATTTATTTAATAAATTTATTTTCAGATAGTCTAAGTCCTGTTATGTTAGTTTGGGTAAGTTATATTTTCAAAACAACTATCTGTTCCTTTCAATATGTATTGGCATAATTTTATTCATATTTTATTATTATTATTAATATAATTAGTATTTGTAGGATGTGAATGGATGTTTTTATCTTTCATTCTGGATATTGGCTATTAGGGATTATTTTAAACTTTTTTTCCAAATCAATATTTTTTGGAGTTTATCTTAATTTTCAAAGAAATAAATTTTGGCATTATTGATTTTTCTCTGTAGGTAATTTTTTTAAAATGTCACTGAGTTTTGCTCTTAAATGTATATGTATTGTTTCTGCTATTATGTTTATTTTAGGTTTTATCTGATTTTCTAGTTCAACATGGAAGCATAAATCATTAATTATACATGTTTTTTAATAAATATTTAAAAATATAAATATCCCTTTAAGAATTTGTCAAGCTACTATGAAAGAGAGACATTTTATGTACCCACTTAAAATATACTGAATGCCTGCACTTTATAGCAGAAATTGAAAGGCTGGCAGGTATAAAAGCAGGGAGAAGAACTGTGGATACTAGAAATAGCAAGGGGTAATAAAGTTATTTCTAAAGATCCAAAAGGGTGAATCTCTCCCTAATTCATTCTATGAAGCCTCTATCACCCTCAACCTTAAAACAGATAAGGACAGGACAAGGAAGGAAAACTGTAGACCAATATCTCTGATGAATATAGATGCAAAGATTCTCAACAAAATAATAGCAAATCGTATCCAACAACTTATAAAAAAGATCATACACCATGATCAGGTAGGCTTTATTCCAGGAATGCAAGGTTGGTTCAACATACGCAAAACCATAAATAGAGGGCAGGAGAGAGAGAATCAAGGGAGGAAAAAAAAGCAAAACATTTAATGGACATAATAATGGAAAATTATCTGTTGATGATAATGTGTATGGTAATGTCTTCAACTGAACTAATGCACAGTATATTCATGGCCAGGAGGTCCATTTTATATACTGTAAATATGTATAGTAATTAAATATAAAAAAAGAAAAAAAGAATTGTACTCTTGTCAAGCTGTATTCCACACATATTGATAAGTTGTAGTTTCATTTTTCTTTAGTTCAAAACGTTTGCTAACTTTTTCAGGTTTTGTTTTGTTTTTTTGACACTCAGATTATTTAGAGTAATATTTAAAATTTATAAATATTTAGATATTTCTCAAATATTTTTCTGTTATTGAGTTCTAATATAATTCCATTTTGGTCAGAATATGTATTAAGTTCTTTAAATTTATTAAAAATTGCTTTGTAGTCCATTACATGTGACCTTAAGAAAAAAGTGGTTTCTGTTTTGTTTGATGTAGGGTTCTCTCAATATTTATTTACCCAAGTTGTATGAGACAGTGTTATTCCAATACCTTTACTGATTTATGTCTAATTCTTCTATTACTTATAGAAGGGTGTCAAAATCTTCTATTATTATTGTGAATTTCTTTAGTTGCTTCTAGTTTTACTTTATGTTTTGGGAGTTTTGTTATTAGTTACTGTCTTGTTCTGTTTTGTGTTGTGAAGCTGGGAAGTATAAATCAAGGTGCCAATATCTGGTGAGGAATTTTTTTTGGGGGGGAGAGCTTTTCACTGTAGGGCGCGTGCGCTCGCCAGACAGACAGAGAGAGACATAGAGACAGAAAGCGAGAAATCACCCCCCAGGGGGATGGTCACGCCGCAATCCCTTCTCCTCCATTCTCCTCTCGGGATCTTGGGCACACACGCACACGCGCCCGGCGTGAGTTTTAAGCCACCGGGTCCAGGACACAAACCGCGGTCGACTACGTGGGAGTCCAGCGACATAGCCATTACGCTAACTGCTGGTTCCCTCTGGTGAGGAATTTTGTGTTTCGCCACCCATGGTAAAAGGAAGGAGGACAAAAAAGTGTGCTATAGGGAGCTAGAGAACCTACTCCTGAAAGTTCCTTTTCTCCTTGTTTAGGCATTAAGCCTGCTGATGAGGTAGAGCTCTGATAGCCTAATCACCTATTTAAGTTCTTACCTCCTAATACCATTACACTGGCAATTAAATTTCAACCTGTTTTAGAGGGAACAAACATTCAAATTATAGCAGGTACTTAAGGTTCTTTTGTCTTCTTGGGAAATTGTTTCTTTCTTAACTTTCAAATTCAATCTTAATTTTGAAGAATATAATCAAGAGCTGTAACATTCAAGATTGAAAAAACTTATTTTCAGCACTTCAGTGACATTCTTCCATTATTGTTTTCTGGTTTCAATGCTTTGAATGAGAAGTCAATATTATTCGTGAGAGCTTGTTTGGAGGTTCTAGCAGGGGAGCGCAGCTACTTGTATACCCTTGACCGAAGAATGGTCCTCCACTCTCGGGGATGGTCGTCCTCTTCAACTGAGTGCGCAGCTTCGGGAGGGACGCACATGGAGCAGTGAGGGAGGAAGGGGACACCCGCCTAGCCAGCCAGATCAGCCGAATCAACCCTGGCGATCAATGGAGTGACAGATGTCACAGCCAGATCGCCCTCACATCCAAGAAGTCAATATTATTCTTATAATCTTATCTGTGATGTGATTTTTTTTTCTTTTTCTGCTTTTAAGATCTCTTCCTCTTTGATTTTCAGAAGTTTTAACTATAATAAGCTTAAGTGTGATTTTCTTGATACTTATCTTGTTTAGCTTCTGTTGAGATTCTGAAATCTTTGGACTGATGAATTTATTCAGGAAAAGTATAGGTTGTTATTTGTTAAATCATTTAACAGTTATATATATGTTAGGTCATTTGATATGCACTCCTGCCTTATCTCAGATATTATTTCATTCCATTCATTCATTCATTCATTCATTCTGCTTTGTTTCAGTTTGGATAATATGCATTGCTGAGTGGTAGAGTTTACTGATATTTTTATTCTGTTGAGTACATTTTACTGATTATCCCTTTCGAAAAAAATGCTTTCTCTCAGATTTTTTTATATGTATGGCATTCATATAGTTATTTTTAAAGTTTCCATTTCCACTGAAATTCATCATCAGTTATGCCCTTTCTTTTCTTTCTCTTTAAACCTTTTCTGTTATAAATATGTGACTCCACCTGGGTTTTTGTGTTTGTATTGACTACTCTCTGCTGGATATCATGTTTAAAAGAACAGTAGAGACTTACGTAAATAATACTGATGCTCAAGAATAGCACACTATTTTTGTCAAGGTGCTATTACATAGTAGAATCATTCCAAAGTTGGTCTTGGTTTGGAAAGTTTTTGTTTTTGTTAGATCTAGTTCATCAGGCTTTAAATTACTTGAGGGCAAGCATTGAACCTTCCCTTTAGCTAAAAGGTTTTGGATCTGAGGATCTGTCTGTTCTGTTGTCTGCCATCAGACTTCAACAAGCCATGCACACCTATACCTTGGCGGCTCTTTTCCAGGTGTCTTGTCTTTTCTTTCAGTGCAGAGGCTGCTGCTTTTTACTCAGTGCAAGACCTGGAATGCATGTGTGGTTTCTCTCAGTTTTCATGTTTTGTCTTCAGACTTCCCCAGGGCCTGTGCTCACTTGGTGAGCACAAACATATGCATAGACCCAGGTGGATTTATATGTTTATAACAGAAAAGGTGTAAAAACAAAGAAAGAAAGAAAGAAGCTTGTCCTAGCAACAAATGATGACTTCCTGTACTCAGCAGAAGTCCTGAAATGCTCATGGGGTTCCTTTAGTGCTCTTGCATTTCTTTCATTCTTTCTTTTGTTCTTTCTTTTTTTTCTTTCAGACTCTTGCCCATCTCCTGAGCCTATTCCTCAGTGTTATCTCTCAACTTTCCTTCTTCATCCACAGGGCAAACAGTCATGAAGTGAAATTTAATGTAAGATTTGGAGCTATCATAGAATTTCTCTCAACCTTCTGCTCTATATTTAAACTTTAATAGGCCCTATCTACCAGTGGTTGAAAGGGGGTCTTTTCTCCCACTCTGACAGTCTTTCTCAGTAAGGACTCTGGAAAGGCTCATAGAAAAGGATTGAAGGTAGATGCAAACACCCCTTGAGTCTGAAGCTTTCAGGCATCCTCAACTACTGGACCAGCTCACCTTTGAGCTTTTTTTTTTTAGAAAAAAATTTTATTATTATTTTTTTTTCAGTTTGATCAGACAGAAAGAGAGTGGGAAAGTGAGAAAGCAAGCCGCCAGGTCCAGGGCTTGAACTGCGGTCGGCTATGTGGGAATGCAGTACCTTTAACCATCACACCACCTGCTGGTCCCCACCTTTGAGCTTTAAAAATGAGTTATAAGTTCAGTTATTTTCTTCTTATCCTTTATACAGTAGCTTCCTCCCCCTGCCATTATTCCAACAAGAATGCAAGCAACTGAGTTTCCTTTCTTTTCTGAGGGTCTTGTAACTTTTGGGTTGTAGTTTATTAATTTTTGTGACTTCAATTTCAATTTTGCAGTTACATTGCAACAGCAACTCATCTAGTGAATTTTTACATTTCAGACACGTTTCCCTATGATGGCTAGATTTTTTTTTTTAGTTTTTATTTTCATGCTGGAATTTTTCCACTGGTTAATCCATTGGTTCCAAAATTTTCTTAATATCAGTGAACATAATGTTAACAGCCCTTTAACATCTTTGCATACTAATTTCAGTATCTGTTCCTATTAACCAGTATCTCTATCTTATAATCACATTTTTTTGTGCTGATTTACATATCTAATTATTTTTAAAAACATTTTTGTTATCCTGGTATAAATTCATCATACTTTTATATTTACTCTATTTGTGCCCTTATATTTAAAGTAAACCTTTTCTAGACAATATGTGGTTGGATTTTTTATTCAGTTGATAATTATGATATTAGACCATTTAAATTTAATGTAAATTGATGCACAATTGGGTTGAAATCTATTGTATTGCTGCCTTTTTCATATATTTTTATTCCCATTGTTTTCTTTTGATTATTTTCTTTTAGATTAATGCAGTAATATTTTATAATTTCTTTTTTGCTTATTCACTATAATTTTTTAATTTTATTGTATAGCTGACCCTTGAGCAACATGAGGGCTTGGAGTACCAGCTCCCCTCACAGTTGAAAATGTGCATATAACTTTTAACTCCCCCCAATCTTAACTATTAATAGTTAACTGTTGACTGGAATCCTCACTGATAACATAAACAGTTAACATATATTTTGTATGTCATATGTATTATGTACTGTAGTCTTATAATACAACAAACTAAAGGAAAGAAAATGTTATTAAAATTGTAAGAAAGAGGGGCCAACAGGTGGCATGGTGGTTAAGGGCACTGTACTCCCACATGGCCGACTGTGGTTTGAATCCCAGACCTGGTGGCTTGCTTTCTTTCCTTCTCTCTCTCACTCTGTCCCTCTCTGGTCAAATTAAAAGTAAATAAATAAAGTTAAACAAAATAATTCTTAAAAAATTATAAGAAAGAGGAAATACTCTTTTAGAGTGTTTATTTTTTAAAATAGATAAGGGGATCCACAAAATTCAAACTCTTGTTCAGGTGGGGTTTACAGTATGCATTTTCAAATTATGTTCTACTATCAAATAATATTGTTTCATTTGTCACATAGCATAAGATCCTTGCAATAGTATATTTCCATTACTTTGTCCATCCCTTTTTTAAGTTATTATTGTTACACATTTTAGTTCTATATATGTTATAAATGTCATGACACATCGCTTTTATTTTTGTCTACTAAATAGTCCATTATCTTTTAAGGATTTAATAAGAATTTTCATTATGGGCCAGCAGGCGGCATGGTGGTTTAAGGTGTTGGAATTCCCACATGGGCCGGCCATGGATTGAGTCCTGGACCTGTTGCTTTCTCACTCTTCTTCTCTCTCTCTCTGTCTTTCTCTGGCAAAACTTATGTGAAAAATAATATTAACAATGATAAATAAATAAATAATTCTTTTAAAAAATAATTTTCATTATAAGAAATATTTTACAATAATTCACATTTTTACCATTTCCATCTGTCTTCTTTCCTTTGTATAGATGCTGATTTCTCTCTGTATATCATCTTTTTTCTTTTTTCTTTTTCAGAGAGGTTTTTGCTATAGGGCACGTGTGCTCGCCAGACAGAGAGAGAGACAGAGAGACAGAAAGTGAGAAATCACCCCCCTGGGGGGGATGGCCATGCCGCAATCCCTTCTCCTCCGTTCTCCTCTTGGGATCTTGGGCATGTATGCACATGCACCCAGCGTGAGTTTTAAGCCACCGGGTCCGGGACGTGAACCGCGGTCGACTACATGGGAGTCCAGCAACATAGCTATTACGCTAACTGCTGGTCCCTACATCATATTTTTTCTAATGTATAAACTATCATTAACCTTTCTCATAATGCAGGTCTGCTTGCAATAAATTCTTTCAGTTTTTGTATGTCTGAAAAAAGATCTTTTTTTTTGCCTTCAATTTAACAGATACTTTCACTGGGTATAATTCCCTACTGAAATTCATTTTTGTTGTTTTAAAGATAGTGTGCTCCTGTCTTTTTAAAAATTATTTCTGATAAGTCTTGTAATTTTTACAAATTTTTATTTTTTCTATCTAATGTGCCTTGGTGTAGTTTTTGCCCTATATTTCTCATGATTGGGGTTATTGAACTGCTTGGATCTATGAATTCATAATTATATCAAATATGGAAAAATTTGGCTATACTTTCTCAATTTTTTTTCTGTACCTTTCTCTTACCTTTCTTCAGAGAATCCAACTACCTGTAAAATAGGTGGTTTAGATTTTTTAAAAGAATTATAAAAAAAAATGAAAATAAAAAATAAAAAACAAGACCAGCAGTTAGCATAATGGCTATGTCACTGGACTCCCATGTAGTTGACCATGGTTTGAGTCCCAGACCCAGCAGCTTAAACTCATGCTGGGCACGTGTGCGTGCATGCCCAAGATCCTGAGAGGAGAATGGAGGAGAAAGGATTGCAGCGTGGCCATCCCCCCTGGGGAGTGATTTCTCACTTTCTGTCTCTCTGCCTCTCTTTGTCTTTCTGGCAAGTGCATGCGCCCTATAGCAAAAACCTCTCCAAAAAAAAAAAAAAAAAAAGAATTAGTTATTTATTTATTCTTTCATTTACTTTAATTTGACCAAAGAGAGGGCAAGAGAGTGAGCAAGCAAACAAGCTACCAGGTCTGGGACTCAAACTATGGTCAGACATGTGGGAGTGTCCAGTGTCCAGCACTTTAACCACCTTGCCACCTACTGGTGCCAGGTGGTTAAGATTAATTGATGCTTTTTAAAAAAATGTTCTGTCCTTTTTTCTTTGTTTAGTTTTAGTTATATTCCTGTCTTCTGGTTTACTAATATTTTCTTCTATAGCATCTAATCTGCTTTTAATCTTCTCAATATACTTTTCAACTCACATATTACAGTTTTATTTTTAGGAGTTGAACTTGAGGTTTTAAAGTTGTCTACATTTCCTCTGTTTAGTATTCGTAATCTTTCTTGTATGGATTTGGACAAATGTAATATAGTTATAATAATTGTTTTATATACTTCTGTAGTAATTCTGTCATCTATTTTATTTATGTATCTGTTTGCATGGATTAATTTTTCTACTCTTTATGGGCCTGATTTTTCAGTTTCTTTGAATGTCTTCTGATTTTTGGCTGAATGCTAGCTATTTTTCATTTTACCATGTTGGATGCTGGATATTTTTGTATTCCTATAATATTCTGTTATTCTTGTTATAAATATTCACAGTTAAGTTATTTGAAAGTTATTCACCCTTTCTAAACATGCTTTTAAACTTCAATAAATAGTATCAGAGAATCTTTAATCTGGGAATAACTTTGGATGGTGGGAATATAAACCATATCTGGCTATATATTAACATTTTTCCTCTGTTCCTTCTGGGCACCTGATGTGTATGTGTGTGTGCGTGTGTGTGTGTGTATTTCTTTTTTTGACATAGAGAAAAGAAGAAAGAGATAGATAGAGAGAGAGAGAGAGAGAGCGAGAGAAAGAGGAGCACCTTCAACAAAGTCTTATGCCATAATCCTCCTCCTAGCCTTTTCCAGTCAGTCAAAATCATGGGCACATGTGTACATGCTCAGAACATATAGATTGACCTGAGATCAGTCCATATAGTTTCTAGCATTGGAAAACATTGTACTATCACTAGGCCACCATGGCTGGGACACAGTCCCACACCCCCCCTTTCTTTGTATGTATCCCCTCACTGGCACTCAATTGAGAGGACTTGAGATATATTCTCTGCATTTCTCTGAAGTTCTCTTTCAGCGGATACTTTTCCTCTCCAGTACATTACCATTTTAACTCTGGTCACGTGGTCTTCTTCCCTAGTCTCAGATCTATATTTTCTCAACTCAAGGAAATTAATTTCTGGTTTATTTTGCTGGATCCTGGAAACTTTTTCTGTTAAGTAAAGAATTCTCTTATTTGTTTCTCTTTTCTCATGGATTACTGTTTTGTACTGCCTGATATCCTATGTCTTGAAAACTGTTGTTTTATATATTTTGTGCATTTTTTTAAAAGTTATTTCAGCTAAGAGAGTAAATTTAGTCCCTGTCACTGCATGTTGGCTAAAGTGGAAATATATTTTGATATAATTTCAAATGTACACAAGAGTTTCAAAAATATTTCAATGTAGTCCCACATACTTTAACTCATTTTTACCAGATGTTTATGGGATTTTTTTTTTTGAGATTGTTTTTGCTAAGGGTACATGCACTCACCAGAGAGACAGAGACAGAGAGACAGAAATTACCCCCCACAGGGGAAATGGCCATGCCACAATCCCTTCATCTCTATTCTTCTCTTGGGATTTTGGGCATGCATGCACACATGCCCAGAAATGTTTGTTTTTACTCATGCTCACTGTCCCTTTCTCTTTATGTATGTCTGTGTCCGTGTACTTTTTCCTATAAATATTTTTTGTAAGTCATATCAAGACATCATGCCCCATTATGCCTAACCATGTCAGTGTATATATATTGAGAACAAAGATATTATCTTGCATAGCCAGATTAGAGTTATAAAAGCCAGGAAGTTTGATATTAATAGAATAGTGTCATCTTATCCTTTTTTAATCAATTGTCCCAATAAATTTTCAAATAGCTATTTATTGTTTCCAGTCTAGGATCAAATCCAGGATGCTATATTACATTTAGTTGTCACATCTTTTTAGTGTCTAATTTGGAACAGTTCTTCAGTCTTTATGCTACTTGACCTTGGTTTTTTTTTTTTTTTTTTTAAATGTTTTCAAGTCAGCTGCTTTGTGGAATGTTCCTCAGTTATGATTTGTCTGATATTTTTTCATTATTAGACTCAGAATATGTATTTTTGGCAAGAATACTGCTAAACTGATAGTGTATTCTTCTCAGTGAATCTTATTAGAAGGCACATAATGTTAGTTTGCTCCCAAATGGCTGTGTTAGCTTTGATGAATTGGATAAAGTAGTGTTTTCCAAGTTTCTTAACTTTAAAATATTTTTCTTTGTAATTAATAAGTAATTATTGCCAAATATTTTAATACTCTATAAATACACAGCTCTTGTAAAATTTTACTTACCAGTTTTAATATCCAGTGATGATTTTCTGATTCTATTAGTCTCTCTATATTTATTATTTGGAGTTTACTATAAGAAAAAAACTTTCTTTACTCCCTTCTATGTATTTTTATGATGGGTAAATTTATAGATTTTTATTTTATTAATGAGTTATTATCCAGATTTGACCAGTGGGTGTTTTTCAATTGCTTCTGTGATCTTTTAATATACATTAATGTTTTTTGAGTACTGCTTAGTTTCTGGTACAATAAGATCTTTCAGGCTTTGCAGTATATAGGAAAAAAGATTTTATGTTGAAAATGGGTATATATTAAATTACAAGCTACAGTTGTAATAAATTCTTTTTTTTTTTTTTTTGGAGAGGTTTTTGCCATAGGGCGTTTGCACTCGCCAGACAGACAGAGAGAGGCAGAGAGACAGAAAACAAGAAATCACCCCCTGGGGGGATGGCCACGCCACAATCCCTCCTCCTCCATTCTCCTCTCGAGATCTTGGGCGCACACACACGCACCCTGCGTGAGTTTTAAGCCACTGGGTCCGGGACACGAACCACGGTTGACTACATGGGAGTCCAGCAACATAGCCATTATGCTAACTGCTGGTCCCAGTTGTAATAAATTAAAATACTATAAATTAAGATGATCATAAATTAAGATGTTCATTATAATTCCGAGGGTAACAACTAAAATTCCTAAAAATTATGTAATTATATAAAAGAAAGTGTAATTAAAATGATATATCTAAAAATATCTATTTAACACGAAAGAAGACAGGAATGAAGGAACTGAGGAACAAAACTGATACAGCATGTAAAACAAGCAGCAAAATGGGAGAATTAAGTTTTTCTTTATCAGTAATTATGAAATATAAATGAATTATACTTGAAGAAGAAGAAAATATGGGTTAAATGAATAAAATATATCATGATCTAATCATATATTATCTTTTAGAGCCTCATTTTAGACTTGTATACATAAATAGGTTGAAAATAAAAAGAGATATTTCATGTAAATATCCAAAAAAGGCTGGTATGTTATAGAATGTCATAAAAAAAATTGTGTGAATGTTCAAAGGACATTATTATAATGGTAAAAGCATCAAGAAGATAAAAGAATTATAAACATATATGCATTTAACAATGGTGCCCCAAATAAGTGAAGTAAAATAAGAGAATTGCAGGGAAAAACAGTTAAAATGTAATAATCTGAGCCTCCAGTACCCCAGTTTCAATAATAGATAGACCGGGAACCAGCAGTTAGCGTAATGGCTATGTTGCTGGATTCCCAGGTAGTCGACTGCGGTTCACGTCCTGGACCCGGTGGCTTAGAACTTACGCCGGGCGTGTGTGTGTGTGTGCCCAAGATCCAGAGAGGAGAATGGAGGAGAAGGGATTGCAGCATGACCATCCCCCCTGGGAGGTGATTTCTCACTTTCTGTCTCTATGTCTCTCTCTGTCTGTATGGCAAGCGAGAGCATGCGCCCTATAGCAAAAACCTCTCAAAAATAATAATAATAATAGATAGACCAACTCAACAGAAAATCAGCAAGGTGATAAATATTTGACAACACAATGAATGAACTTGACCTAACAGAAATCTCTATAACATGTCTCCCTACAAAAGCAGAATACACATTCTTCTCAAGTGCATGTAGAACTTTGCATATATCCAAGAGTTGAAAACATATGTTCAAACAAAAACTTGTACATTATATGTTCACAGCATCATTAGTCACAATACATAAAAAGTGAAGCCATCCAAATGTCTATCAACTGATCAACACATTGATACATACTCATTAGTACTTATGAGATACTTATCAATGGAATATCATTTGGCCATAGAAGGGAATTAAGTACTATCGCAACATGAATTAATCTTGAAAATATTGTGCTAAGAGAAAGACGCCAGGTACAGTGTTATCTGATTCTGTTTAGACAAAATGTCTAAAGAGGCAAGTCCATAGAAACAGAAAGTACATTAGTGGTTGCCATTAGCTGGGGTAAGGTGGTAATTACTTAGGCATGAGATTTCTTTTGGGAGTTATACAAATATACTGGAAATATATAGTATGATGGTTGTACAATACAATATAATATGTGAATATGTAAAAACTACTGAATTTTATATTCTAAGATGGCTAAAAATAGTCAATATTGAGTTTTGTAAATTGTATCTTAAAATTTAAACTAAAATTTTAAAAATTTTAACCTTTTTAATTTACATTTTTGGTTGCTTTTATTTCTTTATATAGATCTAGATTTGTATCTGATGTCATTTCCCTTTATTCTGAGGAACTTTTTATTATATTTTTGTAGAACAGGTCTCTTGGGGATGGATGATTTCAGATTGTTTTCTTCTTGACCACTTTGTCATTAAATTTAGAGGACATTTTTACTAGACTTAAGGCTCTGGGCTTAGTTTTTCTTAGCACTTTATTTTTCAAGACTAAATTCTACCCATATTTTCTTTTGTTTCCATCTGAGATTCCAGTTACAAAAGTATTAGGCAAATTAATATTTTCCCAAATGTCACCTAGTCTTTTTTATATAAAAAATTTTCAATTTTTTCTAGATTATTGTATTGACACAACTTCAAATTTACTTTTTTTCCCTCTGTTATACTGTTAATATAATTAATTTAATTTTTCATTTCAGTGATTGTAGATTTTAATTCTGGTGTTTTACTCTTTTTGTGGTTTTCTTTATATCCTAAAATTGCTTATATAATCATTCATTATGATAATAAAAACTTTAAGTCCTGAATATATTTTAAATAGGTGATTTAAAGTCTTTATTGATTAAATTTATGATTGGAATATTTTGAATATTTATTTCTATTGAATGCTTCCTCTCTTAACCCTGGACACATTTTTACATTTCTTTTTATGTCTAATACTTTTTAATTCTAAAATGAAAACCATGTATGACATGTTTCAGATATTTTAAATTCTGCTATATTTTCCTACTGAGGGTGACTTTTGTTCTAGTCATAAGTTAATTAGGGTAGATTTAAACTCTATATTGTATCTTCCCTTTGGTGGTCAGCAGCAGAAATGTCCTTTCAGGCCTTTCAACTTTTTTTTTTTTTTCTTTTAAGCAAACTCCCTTGACTTTGCTTATGCTTCTGTATTTCAATGGTTAAATGATCAGCTAAGAATTGGACAAAATTTATATTCAGATGTAAAGGGTCACCATTCTTTTTATTCTTAACCTCCTAACTCTTCAGCTGCTTTACCAGATATAATCTCCTCTTCTGATTCCTTAAGACTACAATTTTCTTCTACTCTGTAGAATACATTACTGGAAAGTGGCCTTCTGTGAAAAGTCACATATATAAAAATTTAACCAAGTGGACTTTGCTCTTCAAGAGTCAATTCCTCTAGGTTTCTGCTTGCCCTTGGCCACTGTATTACTTTTCTCGGGAAGCTGTAACAAAGTACACAAACTTTGTGGCTTTAAACAATTGAAATTTATTGTCTCATAGTTCTGGAGGCTGTAAGTCTCATCAGTTTGAGAACTGGCTCAGTTCCTCTTAAGGGTTGTAAGAGAAAACCTGTTCCATGACTCTTTCCAAGCTTCTGGTAGGTTTTGGTAAATCTTTGGCATTATCTTGATAGTAGGTTCATCACCTGAACTCCTACCTTCATCTTCACATGATGTTTCCTCCTACGCATACCCCTGTATCCAAATTTCCTCTTTTTGAAAGACAATAGTATTATTAGATTAAAGCCCATCTTAATAACCTAATTTTAACTTCCATATCTATGTAAAATACTCTTTCCACATAAGGTCACACTCTGAGGTACTAGGATTAGAGTTTTAATTTAATCTTTTTTTTTTTTTGAAAGTTTTTTTTATGCTATAGGGCGTGTGCACTCGCCAGACAGACAGAGAGAGACAGAGAGACAGCGAGAAATCACCCCCCGGGGGGACGGCCACGCAACAATCCCTTCTACTCTATTCTCCTCTTGGGATCTTGGGCATGCATGCACACGTGCCCGGCATGAGTTTTAAGCCACCAGGTCTGGGACATGAACCGCGATCGACTATGTGGGAGTCCAGTGACATAGCCATTACGCTAACTGCTGGTCCCTTAATTTAATCTTTTTGAAGGGACACAATTCAGCTTTCAACCACTCTCCATTGCTTCTGAGTGGTTGTTTTAAAAATATTTTGTCCAGATTTTATAATTGCTATTATGGGTATTCTGCCACTATTGGAAGTTGGCATTTTCTAGTAATTTTTGGTGCTATTTAGATATTGTGGATAATATGTCTGTTTCTATGAGTTTGACTTTTTTAGATTCTACATATACACAAAATAATAAAAGTATGACATTTATCTTTCTGTGTCTGAATTGAGTAAGTATAATATCCTCTAGGTTTACCCACATTGTCACAGAAAACAGGGTTTCCTTCTTTTTTATGGCTGAATAGTATTTTATTTTAAGTGTATATATCTATATCTATCTATCTATATTATCTGTCACATTTTGCTATCCATTTTCATCACTTTTTTTTTTTTTCTGAGAGGTTTTTGCTATAGGTCATGTGTGCTTGCCAGAAAGACAGAGAGAGATAGAGAGATAGAAAGCGAGAAAACTTGCCAGTGGGGACTTGGGTAGATGTGGATCCTGTCTGATCCACGGACGGAGTGGACTGCTTCCAAGACCTTGGTTAGTAGATCTGGTGCTAGGACAAGAGTACACTTCGTGGTCTTCAGTTGGAGCCACGGATAGTGATCCTGATACCAGATGCATGGAAGGGTAGGATTCTCCTGAGTCACTGGGTGGGTCTCTGTCCTTTATATATTTATAATTTGCTCTTATGCTAGAGTATTGCCTTTATTCTAAGCCAGGTGTCCACAAACTGTAATTTATCGGCTTAATCTTGCCTGAAAATGGTTTGTGTATGGTCTACAAAACATAAATTGTTTTTATATTTTCAGAGTCAAATCAGGAATAGGAGGAGAGAGAAGAAAAGGACATAGATGACTTTATGTGGTCTATAACCCCTACAGTATCTGCTCTCTGATTTGTTACAGAAAGTGTTTGTGATCCCCTGCTCTGAGACTTGGCTTTTAAAGAAATTCGTTTAATTTTTCCTTTAAGAGGGAGAAAGAGAGAGGGGAAGAGAAATGGAGAGAAAATAAAATAAGTACTTTTGACAGGGTCTTGCAGTGTTATAATCTTCTTGCCCCAGCTTCCCAATTAGCTAGAGTTATAGGCACACACAACTATGCCTGGTATTTACAGGCTGGCCTGGAAACCAAACCAGAGCTTTCCATGTGGCTTTCAGCCTCCCAGGCAGTGATACTTTCTGCATCATTGTGCCTGGACTTGGGGCTCAAGTGTTTATTTTTCAGAGTCATAATTAATATAGAGGTGCTAGGTGGAGTCTCAGCACCCCAGGTGGGCACTCCAACACCTCCCAGCACTCCCTGACCTCTGGTATCATCATGCAGCTTTTCCTCCCTTATAGCAGTCATTCTCTGATATGCCTCAAGGAATTTTATCTTGTGCAAGCTCAGTCCAGTCCAAAGGAAAGTTCTTTCTGGATCTTGATGCTAACATCTGTGTAGTTTGTTCCTCTTTTGTAACCTGCCACACAAATTCCAGCTACCTCAGGTATCTTAAATGCTAATTTTAGCCTTTTGGCTGTGGAATCTCTGTTACGCTTTGACTCTGCCTCTTTGATCCATGGTTCACCAGACAGAATTGATGTGAGCATGGATTCAAGTGTTTTGCTTCTCTCAAGGCTCACAGCTCTGCTCTGCCTGTTGTTTTTGTTTACAAACAGTTGCTTCATGTGTTTTGTCTAGTTTCATAGGATGGGATACTAAGTTCAATTCTAACTTGATCTAAAGTGAAAGTCCAAGTATTTACTTATTTTTTTAAGAGAGATTTTTGCTATAGGGCACATATACTCACTGGAAAGAGAGAGACAGAGAGACAGAAAGTGAGAAATCACCCCTTGGTAGTGGGGCGGCCATGCCACAATCCCTTCTCCTCCATTCTCCTCTAAGGATTTTGGGTATGCATGCACATGCACCTGGCATGAGTTTTAAGCTGCTGGGTCCAGGACTCAAACTGTGGTCTACTGTGGTCTACCGGTGATGTAACCGTTACACGATCTGCTGGCATATTTACCTTTAATATTTATACAGGTATAAAAGATAAAATCTTAGACCTACAAGAGGAAAAAAAAAATCTGGAACTAACATTTCTCTCTTCCCCAATTAACAAGCACACATATAAAGAAAGAAACCTTAAAATGCTTTAACTGCAGTAAAATCATACAGTATAAAAACAAACTGCTTAGAAGCACAGGAAGATGACAGAGATAGCTGTATGTCTTAGCCTGGCTTCTGGTTGAAAAAATGTCTCTTGATATATTTTAAGTCCACCATGGGAACTAGAAAGGCAGAATATTGAGATTACACTATGCTGTTCTTCTTAGAGACACCAAATTAAAAAATTAATCTAAAATTTAGCCCCATATTGGTGATATTCTAAGAATGACTGACAGAATCAAATATAAAACCACTCTTTAGGTATAAATCCCCAGCCTTGGATGCACTTTATTCCATACATAGAAGTCTATTGAAGACTAGGTAAAAGTTGAAAGTATAAGAGTAAGTATAAGAATAAGCAGTTACAACAAATGTCAGGGAACTAGACTGTTAAGATTTTGAGGAACCAGCAGTTAGCGTAATGGCTATGTCACTGGACTCCCACATAGTCGACCACGGTTCGAGTTCTGGACCTGGTGGCTTAAACTCATGCCGAGCGCGTGTGCATGCGTGCCCAAGATCCCGGGAGGAGAATGGAAGAGAAGGGATTGCGGCATGGCCATCCCCCCTGGGGGGTGATTTCTCACTTTCTATCTCTCTGTCTCTCTCAATCTGTTTGGCGAGTGCACGTGCCCTATAACAAAAACCTCTCTCAAAAAAAAAAAAAAAAAGATTTTGAGGTTATTGGGCCAGACAGGTATTGTGGTTGTTGAGGTTATTGGATCCCATATGGCTGGCTGAGCCACTTGAAAAACATGCATGACAAATGTATGTGTATGCCCAAAGTCCCCAAGAGGAGAATGGAAGAGAGGGGATTATGTCATGAACATCCTCCCTGGAAAGTGTTTTCTTACTTTCGCTCTCTTTCC
>NW_006160234.1:2153478-2160196 GCF_000334495.1 Tupaia belangeri chinensis | reverse complement strand
AAAATTACAGTGCACTTGTCACTAAAAAAAAATGAACTTGGGGTCAGCGAACATTTTGAGAGATAGGTCTAAAATGATTAAATAAATAAAAGCAAAGAGAAATTACATACACAAAAGAGTAATACACTGTGGTTAAAACTTGTAAGATAGTGAAATGTAGAACAATAAACTTATTCAGTGGGATTAAAATTTTGGAAAAGTCTGAAAGAGGTCAAGATATAACAAAGAGAGTATTTTGGTAAAAGGATGGGAAAAACAAAATGTACAGGAAACAAGAAACGGAAAATTATTTGTTGGTGATAACACTTATATTGATGTGCTTGATTGAGCCACTATACAGTGTATTCTGGGTGGAATATCTCATTTTGTATGGTGTAATGATGTACAGTGAATGAATGTAAATAAATACCTTTAAATAAATAAAAATGTGAAAAAAGTTATTAGCACAGTATTACTGAAAGTCAATAAAACTATAGTAAGTAAATTAAAAATGGCAAATGTAAACAAAAAATCAGAGAGGAGATGACTGATGAATAGCAACAAAATTAGAATAAAAGAAGATGAATGCATATTAACTAATTTAGTGCATTGGTGAAAGAATGTAGAACTAATGCAGCTAGGTTAAGTGAAAAGAAGGAAGACTATTCAAACTATAGAACCTCAGAAAATCTTTGAAAGCAAAGGCTTTGGATACACATGAAGCCTGAGTGAGACACAGAAACCAGGATGATTTTTGTAAAGTCATTGTAAAAAATACTTAGCACTCCTGGTTCTTTTCCTCAGCTGATAAAACAATGTCTTCTTCTCCACCCCAGCAATGGACTAGGAGGTATTTTTGTTTGTTTTTGTATTTTTAATTTTTACCGGAAGGTTTGTACACTTGTTAGAGACAGAAGGCAAAAGGGAGAGAAAGAGGAGGAAAGTAAGAAAGTACCCCCTACTGTGATGTGCTCATGCTGTAATCCTTTCTCCTCCATTTCTCCTCGTTTTAGGATTTTGGCATGCACTCACATGGCTGGCTTGTTTCTCAAACCTCCAGGTCTGGGACTAGAACCATAGTCCATCATGTGGAACCCAGCCATTCTAAGCACCATGCCATGTGCTGGCCAAGGATTAGGAATTACATTACCTGAAGAAAATTGCTATGGAGAAGGTCTGAATTTAGGAATACAAACAGCAGCCGAGACTCGATGTGAACATTATACAACACATATGTGTTCTAAGTGGAAGTATACACAGTGAATGGTGAGGTTCCCATGTCAACTACCGAAACACTAGCAGGTGGTCTCATATACCATGTGGAAATTCAGTTTGTGTGCATAGCGCCTATGCCCCAGCCCTTAGCTGTTTGGTAAGTGGAGATAAGTGTGTGTACCTCCTGTTCCTGATCTCCTATGATTTTCAGTTGTTTTTGCCTCTCTTGGAATGAAGGTTTGAGGTTTAGCATATCTTCCATCATGGCAGGGATCACAGCAACCCCAGTTCCAATTCAATCAAACTCCCGAGGCTCTTTACAAAGCTTCTACAAATTCTCTTTACTGTTCTTTTACTTTCTATCTGTTATTGGCTAGATCAAGGTGTTTCTAGGAAGTGAGACAGGCAGCTGACCAAGATTTTACTCAATTTATAGATGAACAGAAATTGAGCATTGATAAGCAGAAGGAAAAGAAAATCAGTTTTATAAATAAAACTGCTCTCAACCATCTTGCGCAAATATTCTTTTATGGACATATGGCTTTATTCTTTTGGATAAGTTCCTAGGAATGGTATTTCTGGGTCATAGATAGATATATGCTTATTTTTATAAAATGCTGCCAGATCTTTCCCCCAAATGGTCATATCATTTAATATTTCCACTGCAGGGAACAGCAGATGGCTTAGTGGTTACATTGCTGGACTCCTACATAGCCAACTGTGGTTTGAGTTCTGGACCCTGTGGCTTGAAAATCATGCCAGGCACATGTGCCCAAGATCCCAGAAAGAGAAGAGGAGAATGGACTGTGGCATGGCCATCCCTGCTGGGGGGAGATTTCTCACTTTCCCTCTCACTGTCTCTCTCTCTCCCTCTCCCTCTTCTTCTCTCTTTGGCAGCCCTAAACTAAAAACTTTCACAAAAAAAAAAAAAAAATCCCACTGTAATGGGTTGCCAGTATTGGGTATCTGTATTTTTAATTTTTAACAATTGTAGTGGTACGCTTTTATTTCATGGTGATTTTAGTTGCATTTTCTTGAAGCATAGTGATACTGATCTCTTTTTCATGTATTTTTTTTCCTATGTATATCATCATTTATGATGCTTCTATTGACAGTCTTTTGCCTATTTCTTATTGAGTTGTTTTATTTTTAATAATAAGTTGTAGAGTTTTAAAATATTAACTAGATAACAATCCTTTTTAAAATATAAATTTTAGCATTATTTTCTCCCATTTTGTGGATTATCTATTTTTTCTTTTTGGGAGATAAGCAAAAATTTTAAATTTTGCTGAAGACTAATTTGTCAATTTTTTTCTTTTTGTTATTGATTTTTGTGTCTAGTCTAAGAAAAGTTTATTTATCTATAAGTTACAGTGATATTATTTTAATATTATTAGCTTTTCCCTTTCAGACTAGGAGCCATTGTAAATTAGTGGTTATACATTATGTGAGGTCAAGGTTTAATTTTTCCTTATTTGTATACCCAGTTCATCATTTGTTAAGAAAAAGTTCTTTACCACATTAGATTGCTTTGGCATTTTGTCAAAAATTAAATGACCAACTATGAGGAGATTTCAAAAGGTTCATGAGAAATGTAATTAAGGTATAAGCTTATTTTGGTACCAAAATTTTTTGAAATTCATTCCTAGCTTTTTCATAATATGCACTTTTCACAAACTTGTTAAGGCTTCTTATAAGTTTGGGTATATTTCTGATCCCTCCTATGTTCCATTGCATCAATTTACTGACTCTGCTTGCCAGTACCATCTTTTCTGACTGTAACAACTTTATTAGCCTGAAATTATGTGGTAAAAGTTGTAATTTCAATTTTTTTTTCAGTATTGCTTGAGATATATAGGTCTTTTGCATTTGTATATACATTTTATGATCAGATTACCAATTTCTGCAAATAAATTTTCTCAGATTATGATTGGAGTTGCTTTAAAATGATTGTGGAATACTGTAGAGATGAGTTTATGGAGAACTGACATTTTAAAGGCATTATAATTCATAAACATGGTGTACCTTCTCTTTTTTTTAGGTCTCTGATTTCTCCGTAATGTTTGGTAGTTTTCACTTTACATGTATTAAGTTTATTCTTTATTTTAGAATTATTTATTTCATTTTATTTATCATTATTGTTTTATTTGTA
Source organism: Tupaia belangeri chinensis (assembly GCF_000334495.1). Taxonomy (NCBI): domain Eukaryota; kingdom Metazoa; phylum Chordata; class Mammalia; order Scandentia; family Tupaiidae; genus Tupaia; species Tupaia belangeri. The sequence goes on along the minus strand of NW_006160234.1, from coordinate 2,156,850 downwards.
ATAAGGCATATTATGCTCACTGGAGACAAAGAGAGAGAGAGTGAGAGGAGAGAGTGAGAGAGAAAGCAAGCTGCTGTGTCTGGGGTTTGAACTGCAGTCAGCCATGTGGAAGTCCATTGTCTTCGCCACCTACTAGCTCAATTAAATTTATTTTTTAAGTATTTTATGATTTTTGGTGAAATCAGAAGACAAGTTTTGTTTGGTTTTAAGTTATTTGTTAAAAGATGTATAAGCTTGCCAGAGAGAAGAACGGAGAGAGAATATACCTCTCTCCCCATGGGACATGGTCATATCAATTTCCTTCTTTTCCATTTTTCTTCCTTGTTGGATTTAGGGCATGCATGCACATGTACTTAGTATGTTTTACAAACTGAAGCTTGAACTGTGCAGTCAGCCATGTGGGATACAACTCCCTTAGTCACGTGCCATAGGGTTAGCTTTCAAATTGTTCAAATTAAATGCTATCACCATTGGTATTATTTAAAATACAATTTATTGGGATCAGTAGATGGCATAATGGTTATGTTGCCAGACTCACACATAGTTCACTACAGTTTGAGTCCCAGACTTGGTGGCTTAAAACTCATGTATATGTCCTAAGTCCCCAGAGGATAATGGAGGAGAAGAAATTGCAGTGTGACCACCCGCCATGGAAGATGATTTCTCACTTTCTGTCTCTCTGGCAAGTGTATGTGCCCTACAGCAAAAGTGTCTCCAAAAAACTAAATAGGGGACAGCAGATCATGTAGTAGTTATATCCCTGGGCTCCCACTTGGCTGACCATAGTTTGAGTCTCAGATCTCATGAGTTCAAACTCACACTGGTCATGTGTGTATGCATACCCAAGGTCCCAGGAGGAAAATGGAGGAGAAAGGATTTTGGTGTGGCCATCCCAAGTGGGCGGGTGGGGTGATTTTTTGCTTTCTTTCTGGTGAGTGCATATACCCTATAACAAAAATATCTCCAAATAAATAAATAAACAAACAAACAAGCATTTTCTTTTTAGAGGTTTTTGCTATAGAGTGCATGTGCTCGCCAGAAAGACAGAGAGAGACAGAAAGACAGAAAGCAAGAAATCACCCCCCAGGGGGGATGGCCACGCTGCAATCCCTTCTCCTCCATTCTTCTCTTGGGATCTGGGGAAGGCATGCACATGCGCCCAGTGTGAGTTTAAGCCACTGGGTCCAGGACTCGAACCACAGTCGACTACATGGGGGTCCAGTGACGTAGCCAGTATGCCATCCGCTGGTCCCTACAATTTATTTTTGTTGATTATCTTTATTTTCTTTGATTATGTTAAATACACTTAATGGTTCTATTAGATGTTTTGCAAATTAGAGTTAGAATTTGAATTTAGCATTTCCTTGTTAACAATCATGTCATCAACAAATAGTGTTATTGCTCTTCTTATTTCAAACCTCATATTTTCTTTTTTTCACTTGCTGCCATGGCGATGACCTCCAGTAAAAAGGTGAACAGAAATGGCGAGAATGGGCATCTTTACCTTGTTTAAATTCTTATTGAAAAGGTGTTTAGTCTGTTACTATTAAATATGATACATTTTGCTTTTCTTCTCATCACTTATCACATTGATGATTTTCCCATCTATTCCCAGTTGTATGAGAGTTTTAAAAAGCCCTAAATTCGCATTGAAATTTGTCAAATGTTAAAAGGAGGGAAAGGTGCAAAATTTCTTTTATACAGAATGAATAAATTCTAGAGTTCTTGGGACCAGCAGGTGACGTAATGGTTAAGGGCATTGCACTCCCACATGGCTGACCCCGGTTTGAGTCCTAGACCTGGTGGTTTGCTTTCTCACTTTTCCTTCTCTCTCTCTGTCCCTTTCTGGTCAAAATTAAAATAAATAAAGTTAAATAATTCTTAAAAAAAAAGTTCTAGAGGTCTGTACAGCATGGTGATTATATTAATAATAATGTTTCATGGACTTGAAAATTGTTAAGAGAATAGATCTTAAATGTTCACAAAAGAATGAAAAGTATGTTAGGAGATGGGTGTGTTAACTAGTTTGATTTAATCACTTCACAACATATGCATTTATCGAAACATCTTGTTATACCATAAACATATACATTTTCATTTGTCAGTTATACCTTAATAAAGCTGGGGGGCGGGGAAGAAACAAAGAAACAAAACCCAGAAGGTTCATATATCCAAAAAAAGCCCTAAGCAATAAAGAATTTTGTCGAATGTTTTCTCTGCATCTATTGAAATGAACTATCCTTAATCATTATTAATGTGTTGACATCAATTTTGTTATACTTACATTGCATTCCTAGAATGCATGCCACTATAGCATATCCTTTTTATCTATTACTTAATTCATTTTAATTTACATTTTTTTTTTTGGAGAGGTTTTCACTATAGGGCGCGTGCGCTCGCCAGACAGACAGACAGACATAGAGACAGAAAGCGAGAAATCACCCCCCAGGTGGGATGGCCACGCCGCAATCCCTTCTCCTCCATTCTCCTCTCAGGATCTTGAGCACGCATGCAAATGCACCCGGCATGAGTTTTAAGCCGGGTCTGGGACACGAACCGCAGTCGACTACGTGGGAGTCCAGCGACATAGCTATTTCGCTAACTGCTGGTTCCCTTAATTTACATTTTTTGTTAAGTGTATCTATTAGTACATTTTGTTTATGAGAGATATTGGTTAGTCACTTTCTTCTTCTTTCTCTGTAATGTCTTTTTCAGGTTTCTCTCTGTAGTATTTTTAGAGAAAAAAAGGAATCCATTTTCTGAGGCCAGAAAAGGAAAATGGTCTCTTTTTTTCTCAAAGAGGTTGCCTACATTTGGTTTTATTTCCTTCTTGTATATTTAGAATGGACCAATAATATCACCTAGCCTGGAGTTTTCTGTATGAAAACATTTTTGATAATCAATTCAACTTCTTTAGCAGGAAATGTATTAGTCTTTCAATTTTCTGTTTTATTTTGTATTATTTAGTAAAACGTATTTTTTGAAAAGATTTGTTAGCAAAATGTTGCTTATAATATCACCCTATTATCCTTTTAAATGTGTATGCACTCTTCAGTGAGAATGCCCTTGTCATCCTTGATTCTGGCAGTTCGTGGTATCTTTCCTTGTTTACTTGATGACTATACCTAGAGTTTTGCTAGTCCTTTATAACTCTAACTCTGGTTTGTTTGTTTGTTTTTTGCCCCCTATTTTTAAATTTTTTATTCTCATTTTTATTATTTCCTTCTATTATAATCTTACTACAAAGTCTCCTCTCCTTGACTTTACCGTGTACCTCAATTTTTAAAACCTAAGAATTGCATGGCACAATGTTTTCTGGTGTATGGTACTAAACAAATGGTATTCACTCTAATTATTATGAAGACTTCCTGC
>NW_006160234.1:2085292-2153157 GCF_000334495.1 Tupaia belangeri chinensis | reverse complement strand
TTTTTTTTTTTGGAGAGGTTTTCACTATAGGGCGCGTGCGCTCGCCAGACAGACAGACAGACATAGAGACAGAAAGCGAGAAATCACCCCCCAGGTGGGATGGCCACGCCGCAATCCCTTCTCCTCCATTCTCCTCTCAGGATCTTGAGCACGCATGCAAATGCACCCGGCATGAGTTTTAAGCCGGGTCTGGGACACGAACCGCAGTCGACTACGTGGGAGTCCAGCGACATAGCTATTTCGCTAACTGCTGGTTCCCTTAATTTACATTTTTTGTTAAGTGTATCTATTAGTACATTTTGTTTATGAGAGATATTGGTTAGTCACTTTCTTCTTCTTTCTCTGTAATGTCTTTTTCAGGTTTCTCTCTGTAGTATTTTTAGAGAAAAAAAGGAATCCATTTTCTGAGGCCAGAAAAGGAAAATGGTCTCTTTTTTTCTCAAAGAGGTTGCCTACATTTGGTTTTATTTCCTTCTTGTATATTTAGAATGGACCAATAATATCACCTAGCCTGGAGTTTTCTGTATGAAAACATTTTTGATAATCAATTCAACTTCTTTAGCAGGAAATGTATTAGTCTTTCAATTTTCTGTTTTATTTTGTATTATTTAGTAAAACGTATTTTTTGAAAAGATTTGTTAGCAAAATGTTGCTTATAATATCACCCTATTATCCTTTTAAATGTGTATGCACTCTTCAGTGAGAATGCCCTTGTCATCCTTGATTCTGGCAGTTCGTGGTATCTTTCCTTGTTTACTTGATGACTATACCTAGAGTTTTGCTAGTCCTTTATAACTCTAACTCTGGTTTGTTTGTTTGTTTTTTGCCCCCTATTTTTAAATTTTTTATTCTCATTTTTATTATTTCCTTCTATTATAATCTTACTACAAAGTCTCCTCTCCTTGACTTTACCGTGTACCTCAATTTTTAAAACCTAAGAATTGCATGGCACAATGTTTTCTGGTGTATGGTACTAAACAAATGGTATTCACTCTAATTATTATGAAGACTTCCTGCTTTTTTGATGTCTCTGAGGGTTTCTTCAATATTTCTAGTTAAAAACTGATGTTAGGCATTTTATTTCCGTGTTTATAAGGGAGAAATTTTAGCCAAGTGCAGATCCACAGCTTGATATTTTGAGGTCTGGTTTTTTTTTTTTGTTTTTTTTTTTCCTTTTTAATTTTTTGCCAGAAGGCACACATGTTCTCCAGAGAAAGACAGAAAGTGAGAAAGCATTCCTCAGAGGGGATGGCCCTGCTGGAATTCTCTCTCTTAACTTTCCTCTCAGAATTTTGTCCATGCACTCACACAGACCCGGTGTGTTTTCAGTCTGTTGGTCTGGATCTTGAACTGTGCCATGGTTACAGTAGCTGCTGTAACCCCTATTTTATGGGCTGGCCCTATATTAAGGTCTTTATTGATAAAGTCACAAGCATTAATAAAGCATTATTCCTCTCAAAGTGGAAACAAAACAGATTTTTTCTATCTGGATGAGACCATCTTTTAACTTGTGGCTTCAATTCCTTGTCTGATGAGAACATTTTTTATAGAACTGTTCTAGACTCAGCATTTTTTGAGTGAGATCAACCTGGGATTGAAAAGAGGTAGGCATTGGCAACCTTGAATAAGGGAGAAAAATTCATAGAAGATTGGAAGGGAAAATAGGGACAGGTGGAATAGAATCACTTCTTATTGAAACCTAACTCTTGAATATGTATCAAAACCATGTTAGGTACTTCATATGCTTTATCTCTGATGCTCTTAATATTTTATGACATAGATTAATAGATCTAATGAGACATGAGACCATCCCCAAATTAAAGTCACTTGTATGATGACTAGTTTAGGATATGAGTCCTCAAAGTTCATTTCTTGGCATATACAGAGCTTCCAGAGTAAAGTGAGGAACTATATACTTTGAGCATTATTATGGCATCAAATGGTGTTACAGGTGGCCTACAGATTATGCACACTTGTTAATGCTCATCTGTAGCCTGAGGCTTTAGAATTTTCTATGATGCAAAGTGAAAACAAAGCTCTATAGAACCTCAAATAAAATTTGAGAGAAGAGGGTTGCCAGAAGATCATAGAAGTAAAATAATTGTAGATTTCTCAATTTATGTTTTGTTGGATGTTAATGAGAGCTCAGGGAGTTTAAAAAATACCCAGGAAAATAAAGGTTGACCTTGCTTTATACACTGGTTGTATTAAATTGAATATAAAACTAATATTTGTATATCCAGTCTCTTTTTTTTATATTACATTTTTTTCTTTCTTTATTTACATTCATTCACTGTACATCATTATAGCATACAAAATGAGATTTTTCCATTGAGAATACACTGTATATTGGCTCAATCAAGCACATCAACATATGTGTTATTGTCAACAAATCATTGTCCATTTCTTGTTTTCTGTATATTTTGCCTTTTTTCCCATCCTTGATTCCCTATCTCACCCTCTGCCATCTCCCACCCTCCTCTCACACTGTGTCTGGTATCTATTGTTGCTTTCTATGCCTCCCCCATTTTATTGTTTCACTAAATATCTTAATAAATCTAAATATTTTCAATAGCAAGCACAGCTGATATGTACATATCCATGAACACAAGTCTCACTTTAGGCATAAACCTCAGTGAATAGAATGAACATACTATAAAGTAGCACCTAACTAGGGCCATATAGCTTAACTGCAGTCATCAAATAGGTATTTCTAATGCCTATTTTTTTTCTTCTGAAAATTTTTTTTATTAATAATTTACATTCATTCCCTGAGCATCATCACAACATTCAAAATGTGGTTTCCCATCTAGAATATACTGCATAGTGGCTTAATAATGCATGTTATCATCCATAATATTCCATTTCTACTTTCAAATATATGTTTTTTACCCCATGTCTAGCCCTCTGCCCTATTCCACTCTCTTATTACACTATCTCTGCTGTCTACAGTTGTCTTCAATTCCTTTTCCCCCAACATTTCGTTGATCACACAATATCATAAGTAATCTAACTACTTTCAATAGCAAGATCAGCCGATGGTTTCAAGAAAAGCAGTTTTGAACTGGTAAGGATATTTCTTTGAAACTTAAAGCCTAGAAACAGGTTAGTATTCTGTTCAAATAGTAGGAACATGAATCTATTGATAGCTGAAGACAGGACAAAAATCCTTAAAACCGGACAACAAAGCTTAGAAGAAAAGCAGCAATATTTTAGTCAAGTCATAGAATACTGTTTCATCAGTTCAGTCTCATGTACTTAATCTTTCTTCTGTATCTGTTGAGGTTTGATGTTCCAGATTGAAATCTGGGATATAATACTCAACTCCAGCTTTTGGCCCTACAATTAAGTTGCCCATTTTCTTAGTTTCTGAACTCTTATTTCTGTGTGTCTGCATTTAATTTTACTGACATAACACTCCCTTATTGTGAAGTTTTGTTTCCATTAGAAAACGTATACATGGAAACTCAAGGTCTTGAATACAAGACCTCATAAAAATAACTTCTAAGCATCTTAGCATTCACTTCATAGAAATGTTTTATCTCTGTCAATATGCAGTCTACAGTGCATTTATTTCTCCCAGGAAATCCTTGCGGGCATTTTGCTAAATGGGCAATCAATTCCCCTGATCTTGCCCAGTTCAATTAAAGCATAGCTGCAAGAGCATAGACACTGCCTCCCACAGTGGAGGTGGCAAAGGGGGCTAGCCAGTAAGGGCTCTCAGCCCAGCTGGGGCTTCCTCTCTTACTGTGCTTCCCCTAGTGGCATGAAGGGCAGGAAAATGGCAGAGGAAAGCTCATTTGTGACTTCTTGGAATGCTAATCACATGTTGTTTTCATTGCATACTATGTACTCCTTAATGGTTCTGTCTCTTCATTTCTTTCACCCTTCCTCACCTCAGTCACTGCCTTTCCTTAATATGCTATCTTTGATTGTTTTGAAAGAGTTCTCAATCAATGAATTAGCTATTTATTGCCTACGTTGGTTATAATCTTACTCTAGAATCTATTACCAAAGATCTCAGACACAGGGAACACTACAAGAAGGTGATTTTTAGACTCTTTTTCAGAGGTAGAAAGAAAAATAACTGTAATTCATTCATTTGTTCGAATTTGCTTAGTATCAGGTACTGTTCTAGGTTATAGAATATGGCAGTAAGATGGAAATAAAAACACATGCTCACAGAGCTTCCATTCTTGGCAGGGGAAGAAAAGACATATGTAATTTTAAAAGTAAATTATATAGTATGTTGCAGGTAGTAAGTGCAGTGAAAAAATAGAGGAGGGCTAGGAGGATGAGAATACTGTTAGATTGCAATTTGAAAAAGGGATTTCAGGGTTGGCCTCGCTGAAATGGTAATATTCAAGCAAAACTTGATGGAAGAGGAAATGAAGGAGTAAGTTGTGTTTCTCTCTGGAAAGATTTGCAAGGTAAATAGTAAAGGCCCCAAGATGAAAATATCTTTGGAGTATTAGATGAAATGCAAGAAGTGGAATAAGCATGTCTGAATATTCCAGTAAGGCTGCTATTGAATGTTCGTGTGTACTTTCTAATTTTTTTTTTTCTTCAGGTTTCTGCCATAGGGGGCATGTGCTCACTGGAGAAAGAGACAGAGAGTGAAAGTGAGAACGCATCCCTCAGGGAGGATGGCCACAGTGCAATTCCTTCTCCTCTTAGGATTTTGGGCACACATATACACATGCCTGGCATGATTTTCAAGCTACTGGGTCTAGGACTTGAACTGTGGTGGGCCATGTGGGAATCCAACACTTAACTCCATGCCACCTGTTGGCCCTCAGTTTCTAACTATTTAATAACTACTTGCTGATACTAAAAACTGATCGATTCCAAAGGAATCTATAAAGGAACTCTTCTTACAAGACCAGAAATTACACAGGTTATTAGACCCAAAATAAGCACTTAGCAGGTTGTTGAAATATCATAGAAGGTTCATGCAGGTGGAACTGTCAAGTCAACCACTAGAAGTTTATCAAATGTTTCCATACTAACTCATTCAAAAGGCTTCATATAATAACATTTACTTCTAGTGAGTAAAAACCGGTAAACTGCTAGACATGGGAACAAAATCTTTCTATATTTAAAGACTTCTTTGCTCTCTTTCTTTTGAAACTCCTTCCTAGTGCCATATCTCTGCTAACTTCTACTCTTCATGTGTCCTAAGGATCAAACTGCTTCTGCTCCCCAACCTTTTTGGCAACTAGGACTAGGTTCATGAAAGACAATTTTTCCATGGACTGGGGTTAGGGGAATGGTTTTGGGGTGATTCAAGCACATCACATTTATTGTGTCCTTTATTTCTATTACATTGTAATATATAATGAAATAATTACACAACTCATCATCATGCAATTCTTTCAGCTGCTCCCCAGTGCTATCACCACCACCTCAGCTCCACCTTAGATCATCAGGCAGTAGACTCTCATAAATAGCACACAACCTAGATCCCTCACTTGCTCGGTTCCCAATAGGGTTCACACTCCTATGAGAATCTAATGCCACCACTGATCTGGTAGGAAGCAGGGCTCAGGTGGTAATGTAAGTTATGGGGAGTGACTGTAAATACAGATGAAACTTGGCTCACTCACCTGCTGCTTACCTCCTGCTACACGACCCAGTCCTAACAGACCAGTATCAGTCTGTGGCCTGGGAGTCAGGGATCCCTGCCCTGTACTTCCAAATTTCACATGTGTCAAAGTTACCCATCTCTTCTCTTCTCTTAATCAATAACCCCATTCCATCAGTGAAGGGTATATCCCTAAGAAGGAAGAAAATAATCTGATTGAGGTAATTGACTTTGTTGTCCCAATAATTGTATTAGAGCCCTCTTGGCAGTGTCTACATTTTCAAAAGAGGAAAGAATCTTGATCATCTACATAACATTTTAATCTTGAGAATTTCATGAAAAACTACCAGTGCATTTTGAAATAAGGCAGGCAGTTTGAGAAAATTATTGCCTGCTTCCCTTTATGAGAAACAATCCCCTATATATATTTGTGTGTGTGTGTGTGTGTGTGTGTGTGTGTGAGCCTGTACCTTAAAAACCTTTTAAGTGCTCTGTATCTGAGTCTCATTATAGTTATTTTCAAACATCCATTTTGAGATATTCTTGCAGCTGAGTCATTTCTGAATTTCCTTTCCCATCAGGTCTGCAGGTGTATCTGACTTACCTCCCTGATTGTCCCACTTGGTTCCATGATTGTGGGGTAGCAGGTGATTCAGCCAATGGGTTAGCTCCATTTTATTCATCAGATTCTTCAGCTAAAATCTCTTACTCTCAAGGGCTGTTCAAGGGGCAAAGAATATGGAGACAAAAGTGTAGCTTGGCAAATCAGAAATCCTATCATTTCATAGAGAACTGTTTCTAATGGTTTTAGAATCAAGGCAGGACATACCTGTCCAGAAGGGCTTAGCATGCCTTTAGGAACTGTAGTGGCTCTCTAAAATACTAAACTCACCCAGAAAATAAGGCTGAGTGGACAGAAAATAGAGACACTTTCAAATTACTTCCACTTCTCTGATTTCTTGCCAGATTGATTTCTTTCATTACAAGAAGTTACTTCTATCTACATAGTATTTTAGCCTCAGGAGGTAAGAGACTGATTTAGTGGCCTTAATTTAGGAATGTCCTGAATTTTCAGGAATTTATTGTTTAATATTTGAATGCCCATATGTGACATTTGGATTAATCGACTTGATTTGGGTATAAGTCTTTTATGAGTTATGTGTCAAGTGGGTATGTAACAGAGTTTCAAATTAGTGGTGAAACCATCTTGGACATCAAGCTTAGAAGTAACAGATTTGAGAACTATTTTTGGCATAGTATCTAGTTTCAGACCTAGAGTAGCTGTTGCTGCTTCATTTTTTTTGCATCATCATCAGTAGCAGCAGCAAATAGCTTTTCTTTTTTTTTCAGATTATTATTATTATTTTTTAAACATTCAATTGTTATACATCATTTGGTTTGTATAGAGAATTTACCTAACACGAAATACTTCTCAAACCAGTCTAGATGAGAATAGTATACATGTTATCATCAACAGGTAATAAACCATTTCTGTGTCCCACAAATGTCTCTATTTTTTTCTCTTGCTTTCCTTCTCTATATCCCCCCATTGCACACTGTCTTCAGTGCCCATAACTATTTTCACTGCTTTTATGCCCTCCAATATTTCAATATTTACCATAGAGTGCAGTAGTTGGTATATATTAAGTGGATACATACAATATCTTTCTTTCATAGTCTGCCTTGCTTCACTCAGCAACAGATCTTCCATATTCAGCCACCTCTATCAAATGACAGGGTCTCGTTTTTTAAGGATGAATAGTATTCCATAGAGTATATGTGCCACATTTTTTCAATTCATTCATCTGTGTGTGGACATTTGAGTTGGTTCCATGTCTTAGCAATTGTGAATAGTGCCACAATAAACATCTATGTGCAAGCACTTTTACAATTAAGAATTCTTCTGACCTTTGGGTAGATACCAAGGAGTGGGATTGCTGGATCATGTGGTAGCTCTATTTGTAGATCTTTGAGAAACTTCCATATTGTTTTCTACAGTGGCTGGAGCAATTTACATTCCCACCAGCAGTGTAGGAGAGTTCCCCCTTCACCACAACCCACCAATAATTACCACTTTTTGTATTTTTAATCTTTGTCATTCTGACAGAGGTTAGGTGATATCTTATTGTTGTTTCATTCTACATCTCCCTTATGATGAGGGATGTTGAGCATTTTTTCATATGCTTTTTGGCTGTTCATGTGTCTTCCTTAGAGAGATTTTTGTTCAGCTCATGTTCCCATCTTTTAATTGGGTTAATCTTTCTTTTTCCCCCCCTTCGGTTAAGCAGCTTGAGTTCCCTGTGTATTGTGGTTATCAGTCCCTTATCTGAAGCATAGTTTAGTCTCCCATTCTGAGGATTGTCTGTTCACACTAATTACTGTGTTCTTTGCTGTGTAGAACAGAAAGTCTTAATCTGATTAAATCCCAATTGTCTGTTTTAGGGATTATTGCCCATGCTTTAGGAGTCTTATTTAAGAAGTCTTAGCCTACCCCAGTGTCTCCCAGAGTTTTCCCAGTGTTTCCCACCAGTAGTTTTATAGTTTGAGGTCTTAGGTTCAGATCTTTGATCTACTTTGAACTGATTTTTCTTAATGGTGAAAGATGGGGATTCAGTTTCATCTTTCTGCCTATGGATACCCCATTTTTCCAGCACCATCTGCTAAAGAGGTTTTTCTTTTTCCACTGGATTGATTGGTATCCTTTGTCAAAAATACTTGGCTGGGTTAGGACCAGCAGTTAGCGTAATGGCGGTTCTTTTCCCGGACTGGTGGCTTAATAATCACACTGGGGCACGTGTGTGCGTACCCAAGATCCCGAGAGACTTGGCTGGGTTAGGACCAGCAGTTAGCGTAATGGCGGTTCTTTTCCCGGACTGGTGGCTTAATAATCACACTGGGGCACGTGTGTGCGTACCCAAGATCCCGAGAGGAGAATGGAAGAGAAGGGATTGCCGCATGGCCATCCCCCCTGGAGGATGCAGATCCAGTGGCGAGACTCTATGCCCCCACCCCGGCCCATGTGGCCCACTCCTGGACCCAGCCCAGCCATGATCAAGGCTATCCTCATCTTCAACAACCACAGCAAGCTGCTGCTCTCCAAGTTTTACCAGCCCTACAGTGAAGATACACAACAGCGAATCATCAGGGAGACTTTCCATTGATATCTAAGAGATATGAAAATGTTTGTAATTTCCTAGAAGGAGGGTTATTAATTGGAGGATCTGACAACAAACTAATTTATAGACATTACTCAACGCTATATTTTGTCTTCTGTGTGAATTCTTCAGAAAGTGAACTTGGCATTTTAGATCTCATTCAAGTATTCGTGGAAACATTAGCCAAATGTTTTGAAAATGTCTGTGAACTGGGTTTAATTTTCTATGTAGACAAGGTTCACAATTTTCTTGCAGAAATGGTGATGGGGGGAATGGTACTAGAGACCAACATGAATGAGATTGTTATGAAAATTGATGCACAAAATAAACTGGAGAAATCTGAGGTTGGCTTAGCAGGTGCTCAAGCCGGTGCTGTATCAGCTGTAAAGAACATGAAACTTCCTGAGATCCCAAGAAATATTAACATTGGTGACATCAGTATAAAAGTGCCAAACCTGCCCTGTTTTAAATAAAAAAATGAAAAAGGCCACTTCCAGGTAAAATCCAGGGGAAGTCATGTAAGTTTGCCATGCAGTTGTTTACCTAAAATAGGGGAGAATTTCACCTTTTGCTCTTGGATTTAAGTCAAGGTACTGTGTAGAAGTCGTGTAAAATCAGTATGGAAGTTCAATGATGCTTCTCTTGCTCTGTGATTTTAAAGAAATTGAGTAGCTATGGTGTAGTTTTCTTTTTCTTTTCTAAACTGCATTCCTATGCCCATCAAAGGCATGCCTCTATGTATTGGCTACTACAGTATTTCAAAAGGTATTTGAGATAATTTCTTTAATTATGTATGACTCAAAATGCTGGTGTTTTGTATGGATCACAAGTACAGCATTCCTTAATTCTTTCTGCTGTTTGTCATAATTGTTATTTAAAGAACCAAGTATGTATTGCATGAAAGCATGACCTTTTTCTTAGTTTAAATAAACTCCAAGGTAACTGGACTTCTAAAGCACCTTTCTGTTTGCCTGTTATCTACTTTAGCAATAATTTTTTTTTACAACCCCCTGACTCAACAAAGTAAATAAAAGTATATTTTATCACTGTTAAAAAAATAGTTGACTGTAAGTCTTGGGAATTATTCCATTGGTTGACTTGTTTTGTTTTTGTTTTTGCCAATACCATGCTGTTTTGATTATCACAACTTTATGTATATTTTGGGGTAAGAGAGTGAGATGCTGCACACTCTGATCTTCTTGCACAGGATTACTTTGGCAATACGAGGTCTTTTGTGATTCGAAACAAAATCTGTTTGTCTTTTCTGGATTCATGAAGAATGTCTGTGGTATTTTGGTTGGAATTGCATTAAATATGTAGATTTATATGGGTAGAATTGCCATCTTGATATTAATTCTTCCTATTCAGTAACATGGGATGTCCTTCCACTTATTTTGTCATTTTCAATATCTTTTTTTAAGATTTTCATAGTTTTCTTTGTAAAGGTCTTTGACTTTTATAAAGGCATCTTAACATTTTTGTGGCTATAGTAAAAGGAATTCCTTTCTTCAGATCTACCTCATTCAACTTGTTTATATATAGACATGCTATAGATTTTTGGATGTTTGTTTATTTTTTTTGAAAAGTTTTTGCTATAGGGCATGTGTGCTCACCAGAAAGACAGAGAGAGACAGAGAGACAGAAAGCGAGAAATCACTTCCTGGGGGGCTGGTCACGCCACAATTCCTTCTCCTCTTCTCCTCTCAGGATCTTGGGCATGAGTTTAAGCCACCAGGTCCAGGACTTGATTACATGGAGGTCCAGCTACATAGCCATTATGCTAACTTCTGGTCCCTTGGATGTTTATTTTGTATCTTGACATTTTACTGTATTCATTTATTTCTTTGAGGAGTTTTCTCACAGAAACCTTTGGGTCTTCTAAGTATACCATCATGTTATCTGTAAATAAATACATTTTCAACTCTTCTTTGCCTATTTGAATGCCTTTTATATTATTTTTCTTTTCTTATTACATTGGCTAAGACTTCCAGCACTATGTTGAAAAGCAGTGGAGAAAGTGGGCAACCTCATCTAGTATCAGTTTTTATTGGAAAAGCTTTTCCACATTCAGTATAATGTTAGCTATAGGTTTTTCATATATGGCTCTTATTGTGTTGAGAAATGACCCTTCTATATCAATCTTGCTGAAAGTCTTAATCATGAAGAGATGATGTATTTTATCAAATGCCTTCTCTGTATCGATTTAAATGATCATATGGTTTTTATCTTTCTTTATGTTAATATGGTATATTATATTTATGGTCTTGTGTTTGTTGAACCACCCTTGCATCCCTGGAATAAGGCCTACCTAGTCGTGATGAATAATCTTTTTTAAATGTTGTTGGATACAATATGCAAGTATCTTGTTGAGAATTTTTGCATCTATATTTATCAGAGATATTCATCTGTAGTTTTCCTTTTTTGTCATGTCTTTATCTGTTTTGGGAAAGAGGATGATGGAGGCTTCATAAAATGAATTTGGAAGGTTTCCTTCCTTTTGGATCTTTAGAAATAATTTGAATAGAATAGAGTTAAGTTTTGTAGAATTCAGAAGTGAAAGCATCAGGACTTGGGATTTTCTTTGTTGGGAGGTTATTTATTACTGATTCAATCTCATGGCTTGTTACGGGTCTATTCATGTTTTCTATGTCCTCCTGATTCAGTTTTGGGAGATTATATGCACCCAGGAATTAGTCCATCTTCTCCATTTTCTCTTCTTTGTTGGCATAGAGTAGCTCATAGAGTAGCGCTAATTCATTTTTGTATTTCTATTGTGTCTGTTGTATTGTCGCCTGTTTAGTTAGCTTTTTTGGGGGAGGGGGTCAAAATAGACTCATACTTTAATTCCATTTTTCCACAAACTTTTTGAAGTCCCCTTTTATATCCAAATCCACCTAACATGGATATGCCAGGGGCTGTTTTTGATCATTGTCTTCTTTAACAACATGATAGAATTCCTTTGATCTATTCAGAATCAGAATTTGCAAAGTATAACACTTATGCTACATTTTGGAAAACTAGCAGAACATAGGAGTTGTAAGCCTATTGTCTCTACTGCCTCCACTTCATGAGTACCCATTTGTAGCGCTCATCCACTGAGCGCTACTTCACAAATACTTGTTGACTACTCAACTGTCGCTTCACCAGAACTCATTCACTCAGTTAGTGAGCAGCGTGAGTCTGTGACAAGTCATCCCCAGTTTTGGCCCTCATGCATCTTCCAGTCTGGCAGTGGAGCCTGGACAGATGCATTAAAAATGAAAGTGCAAGGAATAGGGGCACAGGACACTTCAAAGAGCCGCTATAAAGCATCTTGCAGGCACAGAGGAACTAGGAAATTTTCAGATGGGGAGTGAGGAAAGTTCCCTGGGACAGAGGCCAGGCTGGGCCCTGGAACTGAGTTGAAAGGGAGGGTGAAGACCAAGGCCGCTGTCCTGCAGTACCCTACTTCATCCCCAGCCCCTACCCATTATCTGTCTTTGTGCCTAGACTGGTGCCACCTGAGTCACTCAAGGACAGGCCAGGGCAGTCTGCCTGTGGCCCCCAGGTGGGTCTTGCAGCCACCCCTCGTCACCCCCCTCCCCCCACTTCTTACCTGCCCTGGGAGGGGAAGGGGTTCTGCCAGCAGCTTGTTGGCACAGCCGGAAGGCAGAACTCACCTGGTCGGTTGATCACGCACTGCCTGGGCGCCTTCTTAAGTATTCGATTTATCAGGTTTCTTTCTTTTGTTGTCTTTATCAGTCAGCTAATAGTGTGTTGATTTTGTTAATCTTTTCAAAGAACCAGCTTTTACTTTCATTTAAGTTCATTGTGTAGTTCATTTATTTTCTATTTTGTTTATTTCTGCTTCAATCATTTTTTTTTTTTTTGAGAGGTTTTTTGCTATAGGGCGTGTGCGCGCACCAGAAAGACAGAGAGTGACAGAGAGACAGAAAGTGAGAAATCACCCCCCAGATGTGATGGCCACGCCGCAATCCCTTCCCCTCCATTCTCCTCTCGAGTTCTTGGACACAAATACACATGCACCCAGAGTGAATTTAAGTCACCAGGTCCGGGACTCGAACCATGGTTGACTTCATGGGAGTCCAGCCACATAACCATTACGCTAACTGCTGGTCCCAATTCTGCTTGAATTTTTATGATTTCTTTTCACCTCATTTTTTGGAGTTTTTTTGTTGTTGTCGTTGTCATTTATCCAATTCCCCGAGGCGTAATGTCAGGTTGTCTATTTGCCACCTTTCCATCTTTTTCTTATGCACATCATAATTGCTATGGATTTCCCTCTTAAGACTGCTTTTGTGGTGTCCCATAGGTTATGGAAACTCATGTACTCATTATCATTTGTTTCCATAGAATTTTTGATTCCAGACTTAATTTCTTCGGTAGTTAAGAAGACATTCAGAAGTAGGTTGCTTAGTTTCCCTATGTTCGTGTATTTTCGAGGATTTTTTCTAAAATTAACATCAAGTTTAATTTCATCATGATCAGAGAAGATGCTGGATATAGTTTCTATGCCTTTGAATCTGTAAAGGCTTGATTTTTGTCCTGTCATATGGTCAATATTTAAAAACGTTCCATGCGGTGGTGAGAAAAATATGTATTTCGTCGTTTTAGGGTGGAAAGTTCTATAGACGTCTGTCAAACCCATTTGATTTACAGTATCATTTAGGTCCTGTATCTCTCTGCTTATTTTTTTGCCTAGATTTGTCTAAAGGAGATAATGGGGTGTTGAGATTCCAAACAATTTTAGTGTTGCAACCTATCTCCCTTTTTAGCTCTAGCAGTCAGACCTAGAGTAGCTTTCAGTTTCCTCTGTTTTCTCTCTTACCTTCTTAGGCTCACATTTAGGATCCTTGCCCAAAGATTTCCTGACCTCATCTTTCTTTATGTTCTGGAAAGTCTCCTTAATAAATACATTACTGTTTCTCTTTACAAAGTGCAGTTGGAAGTGTGGGGGAAATTCTCATAGGCACTATTCTTTGGGGACAGCCCCATCATTTGATGGGTGGGGTTTAGGCATGCTAAACCTCTTACAATGTATTATAGAATACATAAAAGATGAGTGTTTCCTCCGCTCCTGATGCCAAAAGACACTTAGTGATAAATATTATGTGTTTGACTACGCTCTTGCTCTATTAGTTATAGTAATTCTCTGCTTTGCTCACATTCTCTGTCCTCAGTCCTTACTTGTACTAGTTTATACTCTCTTCTTTACACGTTTATCTATACCTATCCCACTGGAGATATCCACACACACACACTGTTTACCTATCTGTACCCATCCTTAGATGTTCAACTTTATTCCCACACCTTCTGTGGAGCCTTTCCCAACCATGCTACCCTGAGTAATCCTCCAGTGCCATGAACTTCCTTCTCTATTTTAAGAATCTCTCTTAGGAAAGTTAATCACATTTTTTTTTAAACTTTTTGTTTGTTTGTTTATGCTATAGGGCTTGTGTGATCACAAAAGGGGGAGGAGTGAGAAATCACCTTTTGGGGGATGGCCACACCACAGTCCTCCTTTCATCTCCTCTTGGGATTTTGGCCATGCATGCATGCATGCCTGATGTGATTTTTAAGGTCCCAGGTCCCAGACTTGAACCACATGGTTCAAGACATAAGACTGCTCTCTAGGAGCAGTCTTATGTCTTATACTTCTCCATCTTTTATTTTACCTATTATTTCTCTAGCCCTGTGCTCCAAACAAATAGGTTTACTTTCCTTGCCCCAAGTGTGGTGTGACAAAAACTGCTATGTGTTCACCATAACCTACTTCCTTGTCTTCCTAGACACACAGTAAGCCCTCTTTTGCAGTAGGGCATGGTGTTGGGACTGAGTTCTAGCCAAGGAATATGGGGAAAAGTGAGGTCAATCACTTCTAGGCCTAGCCCGTGATAGTCTTCTATGTGCAGTTAAGTCTTTAATCTTTCTCTTTCTCAACCACCAACTAAAGACAGAAGATTCCAAAGACCCAGAGGAGAACAGAGCCACAAGACAAAAGAGTTAGATCCTTAACTAACTGGGCAGAATATGACTCATTCAACTGGGAACTGGGAACGTATCTACTGGGTGCTATAGGAACAAGGAATTAACTTTAATTGTGTTTAACCACTGAAATTCTGGCATTTTTTTCGCTGTGATGTCAATGATTGCTACTACACGTCATATACTTTCTCATCTATTTGAACTCGCATTGTTTTCATGGTTTGAAATGTTTTCCTCTTCATATGTTTAAATTTTATGATTCATCCAGTAACAAGTTAATTCCTTCCTCCTCCATGGAGCTTTCTCTAATTCACCCATCCAAAATGACTCCTTCCTCACCCCCCAAATTCTTGAAAATCACACATGCTGCTTTACCACTCAATCATCAGATAATTTTATACTGAACTTATTTTTATTTAGCTTTAATAGAGTTTTCTATCTTCTCTGATAAGTTTTCAGACCTTTAGTATTGCCTTTGACATATGCTTTGCAGCTTTAGGAATGTTGTAGGTGCTTAGGAAAGAATTATAAAATGAATGGATTGACTTAGGCCTTTTTAATTATCTCATCCTTTCATATTAACTTAGCTTACTTTGTAGTACTTTACTCCTTCCATTGATGATCTTGATGTCACTTTTTGTTTCTGTGTCCATTCTCAGACATGCTAGTTCAAAAAAATTACAACTTTTTCCTATCCTGTCTCTTTCAATGTATTTACTTCTGTGTTTATTTGTAGATGTTCAATACGTGTTAGCTGAATAAATGAATCTATTCTATCCTCTGAATTTAGAGACTATGCAGAAGCCATCATAAATCTCCTATTTTAGAGATATTAAAACATTATATAAGACTAACAATTCTTTGTTGTCATGGGAATAATCACGTAGAGCTATGAATGAGGCCAATCGTTACTGTATCGACATTTTTGGCTAATGAAAGAAAAAATCCTTAGGTTGTTACTGTAGTATGCTCATTATTTCTCCTGGTTTCATCTTTGCCTTAGCGTATCTCTTACATGTGGCAATTTTTAAATTGGTGGGGTAATCTGGTACGTTTTTCTTACAAAGGATTTCTTTGAAGGAAAGCCTACTGAGGCAAAGGCCTTGTCAAGAAATCAAAGTTATTGACACTGCTCTTCTTTCTCCCCTACTGAACCTTGGGACTCAATTCAGCAATCAATGGTGGCCACAAAGAGGAGGTGCACCAGGCCATGTTTCAGGAGACCTGACCTCTTTTCCCAGCAACTTCATTCTCAGCAGTCCACTTCTTTCTACACTATTCCATCCACACACACACACACAAATGGGTCAATATATTTCTCACGTTCTTTTCTGGTCTCTTTCTAGGGTCACTGGGGTAATATTAATAACAGCATAGGTAATTTTCAATGGACAGATTTTAGGGAAAAATTCCCATAATATATTGGTGTTGGAAACCTTTTGAACCAATGGTAAACACATGGCTCAAGTTTCTAACTACTCTCGGTTACGGTATGTGTCAGAAATGGCAGCAATAACAGATCTGTATCCCTTGCTTAGATCCTGAGTTTTTCATCATGCTGAAAGGGGCAGATGTTAGAAAAGAAGGGAGGAGGCCAGTGTCTGGGAAATTCTTAAGAAGCAAGAAGAAAAGGCTCCTTCAGTGAGGAAGTGACCGAAGAGGACAGGAGCAGTGCAGGAGGTAGGAATCTTCTGTGGCTGAGGGTTAGGAAATGCAAATGAATGAACTAATTTTAGTCTTCATTTAGAGACATTTAGTACTTTTTGTATGAACTATCTCATTCACTAATTCAATATATCTGTTCAGTTGTCTCCTTGGGGTGAACAAGGACTAGACTTATTTTATGTTCACATTGTGTCTAAGAGGATGCGGGGCACATTGGTAGAGGATCTCTTGCCAAGGGTTTGATAATCTGTGATTAGGTTCTGTTGGGCTCATTCTATTTTATTTCAGATTTGGGGGACTTATTTTTAGAGTTGAGTTTAGATATTCATTCTATTATTCATTCAACAATTATTAATTAAATGCCTAACATTATTCTAAGAGAGAGGTAAAGTTTCTACCCACATGGAGCTTATAATCTTGTGAGAGTAGAAAATACACACACACATTTACACTTTTTGAAATCATGTTTAGTGTTTTCTTGGATTTCAGTCTTCTTTCTCCAAAACAAATTCATACTTTAATTCAATTTTTTATGAATATTTTGAAATCCTCTTATATAAAGAGAGAGCATGAATCTTCTTATATAAACAGAGAGAATGAGTGTGTGTGTGTGTATCTCTATCTGTCTATCTATCTATCTATCTATATAGAGAAAAGACATAAATATCAAGTATCTATGGATATAAAATCAGATACAGGCATAAACATAGATCTCTGTCTCTCGCTCTTGCTGTATTTATGAAAATTGAGCAGAGTATTAAATGAAGTGAGGGAGGAATCCATGCACATTGGTCAAAGGAAAATAGTCCAACAAAAGGACTGCTTAGTCCTTGAGGCAGATATTATGTGTTTGCTGTGTTGGAGGAAAAATATATCCAAGTAGAATAGCAAGGGGTAGAGTAATAGGAAATGAAGTCAAAGTTAGACAAGGGCCAGATTACTTAGGACTTTTACAATGGTAAGAACTAAGATTTATTCTAGGTGACATAGAGAGACATAGAATGGCTTTGAGCAAGGCTAGACCTGATCTGATTTTCTTCTCAAAATAAATGTTCTGGCTGCAGCATGGCATATAGAAGTAAAAGGGCAAGGGTTCAAAGACTCTCTTACCAAGGTCAAGAGAGAAATTGAAGTGATTTGAAAGAGGGTGAGATTAGTGGTGTTGGTCTAAAATCAGCCCAATCATTGTCAATGTAGCAATATGATATTCCATTTTGCAAGTTCGAGTGCCTAGCCCTGCAATAACATTTTGAAATGAAAGGACCCCTAATCTTTTGAAACTATAATGGCCAGGTCATCACTGGCCTCTAGTTAGACATGCAACATCTGCATTTCAGTTTTTACCTTTCTTGACTCTTTGCACCACTGAGCATTTTGTCTTATTTTGGTTTCACACTCTATTGTTTTGCTTTTACTCTTCTGAAAGTCCTTCCTCCATCTCCGTTGCAAGTTATTTCTCTGTTTGCGTTTTGAATATTCGTGTTCCCCAGGGTTTTCTTCTCTGTCCTCTTATTTTCTAACTCATTTGAGTACTGGGGTTCGAACCATTAGGTATCTGCAGATAACTTCTCCCTGCACATTGTCTCTACCCCAATTTCTAACTTGAACCTCAGATTGCTAGACCAATTGCCAGGACCATTCCTATTTGCATGGTCCATAGTCACCTTCAACTGAATAGTTTCTAAACTAAATTGTAGTCTTAACCTTCTCTGGACTTAATCTGCTGTGTTTTTCTTTTACTTTTTTTTTTTTTTAATTCTGCATCTCAGTTTGCAGTAGAGATTCTGCATTTGTCCCTCTTTCCACCCTGTTCACATCCTCTATCACTCACCCATCCAACTGGATACTTTTACCTCCCAAATAGACTTTATTTTTAAAAAACGAATTACTTATTTGATTTTATTCTGCATGCATCTAAAAGGTCATGTTTTCTGAGATTGGCCGCTCTCTACAATGTATTATTAGTATTAATATTGTTTTTTAGTTTGCTATAGGGGCATATGCATTCATGAGAGAGAGAGAGAGAGGAAGTGAGAGAGAGAGAGAGAAGGAGGGAGGGAGAGCGTCAAGTGAAAAAGCAAGCTGCCAGATTTGGGACTTGAACGGCAGTCAGCCATGTGGGAGCCCAGTGCCCTAATCACCACACCACTTGCTGGCCCACCTAAATAGACATTAATACCATCTGTCTCCTCTGTCCCTGTTTCATTGTTCTCCTTGAGGCTTTCCATATCTCTTTCCTAGACTACTAGCTGATCTCTGTGCCTCCCATCCATCATCTTTTTCTCTTCATGGCATGTCACTCTCAAAAAACTCTCAGAAAGTCCTTGTACTATACAGTGTACTGTCCAGTCCCTCAGAGATCATGCAGTGCTGTTCACTATCTGATCCTGGCCCATGCTACCAACGCAATACCCCGTAATCTGTCCCTATACACTATCTTTTCCACTCCAGCTCATTACAAGGGAACTTCAAAAAGTTTGCAGAAATATGATATTAAAGTATAGGATTATTTTGATACAAAAAAGTTGAAATCTATGCATTTTTAAAAAATAATGTACATGTTTTCCATAAACTTTTTGAAGACTCTCCCTCTCACCAATGTTCTGGAAATACTTTCATTCTCCAATCATATCAGGCTTCAGGTCTTTCTCATGCTTATTCTGCCTGAGAAGTTCTTCCTTATCCTTTCCATCGAGATTATTTTGAGTCTTTAAAATTTAGCTACACACCCTTTGGGATACTTTCTTTGGTACTCCCAGAATTGGTTCCAACCCCTCTCTTGACATCTCTGGTCCTTATAACACCCTGCATTCATCATCATAGTGTTGTCAGTTGTAATCATATGCTTACATGTCTGTTTCCCCTCACTGAGACTTTATTTTCTCATCTGCAAATTGGGGATAATACTAATACCTAGCTTAGAAAGCTGTTGGGAGGATTAAGTAAGGTACTATATATGATGAATTTAGAATATTGACTCATGCATAGAAAACATTCATTTAAGGATCCATGCCAGTTGGCATGGTAGTTAAGGCAGCTTGATCCCAAATGTCTGACAATGTGGTTCGGGTCTAGGATTTAGAAACTTGAAAAACACATGGGGTGTGTGTGTGCATGTGTGCCCCAAATCCTGAGGGAGCATGGAAAAGGAATTGCAGTGTGGCCATCCCCCAGGGGGATATTTTATAGCTTTCCTTCTCTTTCTTTGTCTGTTTCTTCCTGGCAAGTGCACACATCTTATAGCAAATTAAAAAAATAGAAACAATTACTTATAAATAACTGCAATAATAATATCACTAGCAATATTATTATAGTGTAACTGTTATAAAACATATACCAATCAACATTAGTTATTTTTTACTATTAAATTTAATTATTAAATATTTAATTATTTCTTAATTATGTTACTGGGTTGTCAGAAAAGTCAAGACACATTTTTGCATAGAAAGACAGAAAAAATATATTGTAACTTTTTCTATGACCCAATATAATAAAATAATTGATAATAATTCTTTCTAAGTTTATATTATTATTACCAGACTGTGAGCTCCTCAAGGGCAGGGGATATTTATAGTAATGCAACAATGATTATAATCATAATAACTATAGGGTCATGAGAAAAGTCATGATGCATTTTTGCATAGAAAAACAGAAAAATACATCATAACTTTCTCTTTTTTTTGGAGAGGTTTTTTTTATTTTTTGCTATAGGGCGTGTGTGCTCACCAGACAGACAGAGAGAGATAAGAGAGACAGAAAGCTAGAAATCACCCCCCAGGGGGGATGGCCACGCTGCAATCCCTTCTCCTCCGTTCTCCTCTCAGGATCTTGAATATGCAAGCACATGCGCCCGGCGTGAGTTTAAGCCACCGAGTCCAGGACTTGAACCACGGTCAACTACGTGGGAGTCCAGCGACATATACATCGTAACTTTTCTGAAGACCCAAATTATTAAGAGTTAGCATCTAGTAAATAATTAAAACATGCCAGATATTCAGCAAAACAAATAATGTCAATTATCTCTCACCCTCATTTACACATGGGTGAAAGGGTGCAAAAGGATAGAACTACCTAACCGACTCATTGAGACAGGAAAAGGCAGGCCTACAGTTTGGCCCTTCTCCTAGTCTGCCTTCATTCCAGGACTTAGCTGTGAACTCCCTGCCTGCACTGTTCAGCACCAGAGAAATGTGGGGCAGGTAGGAGTTGCTTGTGTTTATTAACTATCTGATAGAAACCACCACATACTGCTCAGATTTCCTCAAGTGCAGAAGGCCTTGCAAGCTGATTGTCCCAAAGGCTGCTGGACCACCATTCATTCAGCCTAATTGGCACATTATTGTTAAAAATGACCCCCACCCCTTGTCTCTAACTAGTTGACTACTAGGCAATTTTAGAGTAATATCACAGAGTAGATCTGCCCCAAATATTAGGGGCTTCTCTGCCTTTTAAAGCCAGCCATGAATAGTTTCAATCATGGGAAAACATGGACAACAGCTTGTGTTGGAAAACAGAATGTATACAGCCTCGGGCTGTAACATAAAGCTTTTGGCCCAGTAATGGGAGAGGCCATCATTTTCAGATGGTGTTGCCCAGCCTGTGAGAACAACATTGCAACAAGTTAAACAGATATCAAAACATGAAATTACTGACCCTGGGGGGCTTGTTTCCCTAAGATTAAATGCAAAGTCACATAGCAGAAACTGTGCCAGGCTGGGAAAAAGTGAGAGAGCAGTCACTTCTTCAGTAGCTGTTATATACTAAGTACTTTACAAATTCTGACCCATTTAATACTCATTGTAAAGTGACAAATTAAATAGAATTGTACAGTTTACTTATGAGGCAGTGCTTGAAACTTGCCCTTCATCATAGAGCTAATGATAGGGTCCGAGGAGACCTATTGATTTAGTGATCTTTTCTTGCCATTTAAAAAAAAAACCCTTCAGGTAATTTTTTTAGGTCATTTCCTAAGGAGATTCACACACCAGACACCCTCATGCTTATAATTGCTTCCTGAGCTGGCAGCTCTCACAGGATAATTAAATGAGAGTCATGTGTACTACTCAACTGGCAAACCCTGTGAGGGCCGGTCTGTCTCTCTGGCTCATACCAGGGTTGTACTAGGTGCTCATTAAATGTGTGCTTCATTATTCTTTTCATCTTTAAAAAGAGAGATCTGGATCCATAAGATTCTTTCCCATTCTGCGCTTCCGTGATCATATTTAGAACAAGAAGAAGGCTTGAGTAAGACTCCACATCCTCAGTCACTGATGCTCTATGAAGGCGTAACTGCAGGTGCTATGAGCTTTGGTCCTCCTGCAAATTCCACCAACGTCTGTCTACTTTTAATTCAGGCCCAGACAGGGGCTCCTCATCTTCTTATTTCCTTCCTCCTGTGGAGCCTGGAGCAAGCCTACTGTCCTTTCATCTTGAGTGCTGCCTGCTACTGTGCTCCACCTTTGGAGACACTTCTCTCCCAGAGCTAAATAGGAAGTGGAACACTGGCTTCCCACAGAGAGGCACAGACAAGCCTGTGTCATTGTGCAGAGTTTTATTATGAATCTGTACAAAGACCCAGTGGGGGGAAATAAAATTGTAAATAGAAGGAAGCACTAAGTTTTAACACAGTCTTTGTTAATTGTCAGAAACTCAGTCTTGGTTTCCAGGTCTTCTCATGCCGCTGGAATTGGGATACCTGGTTTCTAAGCCTAGTTCTTGAAACTTCAATTCCCTGTTCTTAAAACAGGGAGTAATTAGGTTGAAACATAACACAATTTTCATTTTCTTAGGACAGAAGGATCAAATAGTGACAGTTTCTTATAGCTCAACTTAATATATCATAGAATAACTTGTAGATGAAAGGAATAATGCATGTAAAGCACTTATAATGTGTGCCCCCAAAGTACTCAATACATGCAAACTATGATACTCCTAATGATTTTTATCTAAGACACTGACCGAGGTCTTATTGGACTTCTGCTGTCAGTTCGATCTTTCTGAGTGGCACCAAACAAATGCCTTTTTTTTATTTTATTTTTTTTTATCATTGCTAAAAGGTAAACGGGAGGCAGGGAAGCCCTGAAGCCTAATCATGCTGGTATTTTGCCATATTATGATTAGGAAAGAATGAAGAGGTCTTCCTGCCCCAATTAGACATATTAAATATCCAGAGAATAATGGAGAGCAGAGCAAAATGGAAAGCTGGAGAAAGAAGCAGATATAATAACTTCTGGTTTTTAAAGGGATTTTGCTGTTCATCATGAGAGCAATGACAAGTCACTTAACTGTTGTAAGTAAATGACAATAACAGGATTAAATTTTTCTTTGTCAAGATCACTTTGGATGATAGGAGAAAAATAGATTGAGAGAGGCGATTATTGTGAATATAAAACCAGTTATGAGAGTACTAATGGTGAGACATTATGGGAGTTTATAATAATACAATATCCAGGAAGATAGAGAAAATGCAACATCTTCAATAAATATCAGATGATCAATTTGATACACAAGCTGCTGACAGCTTGGGGATTAGAAGAGGAAACAGTTAAGGATAATGGCAGAATTTTGGCTGATGGATGGTGAAACCATTCCCTGAAATAGAGAACACTGGACGAGGACTGTGTTGGATAGGGGAGACTGAGTTGGAGTTTCACATGTTCACATGGAGATATTAGCAACATATAATCAAATCAGAAGAAATATCTATGTCAGAGATAGAAGTTTGTGAAGCACCTGTGCAAAGATGGCAATCAAAACCATAGATATGATTGATAGCCCAAGAAAATATAATGTAAATAAGAAATGGAGGCTTAGAACTGAGCCTTTAGGAATTCCGAAATTACTGGATAGATGGATAAAGATAAACCTTGAAGGGTCTTATGTCTATTTTCCAGAAACTAAGGCTCAGAAAATTTGAGTGATTTGCTCAAGGAAACCTAGCTAGCAAATGCTGAAGAAGGAGTTTGAACCTGGATCTTTTATACCCCAGATCTTTTATACCTCTTACTCTCCTACTGTGTCACATGTTTTAGCCTTTAAGCAGTTAATTTTTGTAAAGTTTGAAGATATTGCTATTATTTTATTTTGCAGTAAATAAGTCTGTTAAATTTGTTAAATTAAACTATTTTAGCCTAAAACAGTCACTGTACTCCCACACTTTAATTCCTATGGGTAAGATGAAATTGTATACATTAGGCTGTTTTTCTGAGGCGGTTACTAGGTTACAGCCAATCACAGCAACCAAATTTCAGTCAATCACAGGCATCCTGCCTTCTAAACCATGTTAATGCAGACAAACTTCAAAATGTAACCAAGGATGTCGCTACCTCACTCCCTCACTTACGTTTTTTGTATTATACTTTCCTGTTCTTCCAACTTAAATGCCAAGTTGACTAGGAGGCTGGCTGGAGTTGTCCAGAAGTCCAGGCACAACTGGACTGATTTAAATTATGTTAAGATTTGCTCTATTAAAACTCTATTAAATTTGTTTATTTTTTAACAGTTTCTTTTCTTTTCTTTCTTTCTTTTTTTTTTTTTTGCTGTTCCTAAAAGGACAGTATAAAAGAGCCCCATTGCCGAGGGTGAGGAGAGAAAGGCAAAGTGAGTATTATAAAGATGGATTAAAACCAGAAACTCTGAAAGCCCTTGGGAACCTGAAGTTCAGCAACTTGACATAATTAGGTGTTCATTTAACACTCACTAATTAAATGACTTTACACCAAGTTTTTTAAGAGAGAGAAAAGCTAGTGTGAGATGCAATAGACACCTCCAGGCTCTTTCACAAAACCTCCCTTCATGGCTGGATTCTGTGGCTCCTGCTGAGTTACTAAGTGCATGTCACACCTCCACAGAACATACAGGCACTTCTTTCTTCTTGTCTCAGGTCAAAGAACTGAAAAATGGTCCCCAGGAGTCCTGAAAATGAGGTGCTGAGCTTCTGCTAGGTCCACTGTATGCAATTCCTTCTCTTTTCAGTGAAGTTGGTTCCCCTGAGACAGTATAGCATGGGAGTGAGTCTAAGAGTTCCGCAGGATAATCTAGGAATGAGAAAAATTGGAGACGTTTTCTAGGCCTACCCTGTTCTGAGATGATTAAGTGGCATCAGTTGTGTCTTGTAGATTCCTTCAGACTTCTTTCCTTTCTTTAGATTTAAAGCTCAAGAGGATACTCTGACTTGGACTAACACTAAAAAGAAAAACAAAAAGAGGGGCTTAAATGACATCATAGCATAGGATCACAGGCCAAAAAGATTGAAAATTTCATTTTTAATTGCATTGAGGCATAGAAGTGACTTCATAATCTAAATGCCAGGCAAACTCAAAGTATTCCCAACCACCCACCTAACAAACAAGTAATAAACAAGTATTTTTTTAAAAAAATATTTATTATTATTATTATTATTTAATTTGCTATAGAGCATGTGAGCTCAAGACAACAGGAGAGAGAAAGCAAGCTACCAGGTCTGGGATTCAAACTGGAGTCAGCCATGTGAGAGTCTAACACCTTAACTACCACATCATCTGCTGACCCTTAAACAAGATTTTTAAATGTTATACCTGGAAATGGAAATTTTGAAAAGAGCCCAAGTTTGGCAAAGTTTAGGCTGCACAGAAATTGATTGTAGACAAAGCAACGTTTTGGGGGTAGTTATTTCATGTTTCTTTCCTTGTAACAATTCTATTCCTTCCCTCCTTCCCTCCCTCCCTCCCTCCCTCCCTTCCTTCCTTCCTTCCTTCCTTCCTTTTGCCATAAGGCACATGTACTCACCAGAAAGAGACAGAGAGAGGGAAAATGAGAACTCAGCTTCAGGGGGTATGGCCATGACACTATCACTTCTCCTCCATTCTCCTCCTGGGATTTTGGGCATACATGCCCAGCATAATTTTCAAGCCACTGGGTCTTGGACTCAAAGCATGGTCGGTACTGTGGGAGTTCAATGCCTTAACCACCATGCCTTCTGCTAGCTACCTTTTTTTCTTATTTAGTTGTTAGAGGGCCTGTGCACTTGCCAGAGAGATGGAGAGAGAAAGAGGGAAAAGAGAAAACACCCAAAATGGGACATTGTCATGCCACCACCCCTTCTCTTCCTTTCTCCATCTGTCAGGATTTGGGGTACAAACATACATGCTTGGCATATATTTCAAGTCTCTGGGACCAGGACTTGAACTGCACTTGGCCATGTGGGATCCAGCTCCCTTAACCAGTAGGCCATGGAGTAGCCCCAGATCTAATTACTATTTAATCATTCTGGAACTATTCTCTTTTTGCAAGATCTCATAGGGATCCTGAAGCTACTTCTGCCTACATTGCTCAACTTCCATCTAGTATTTGCGATTATGGATAGCTGACAACAAAAATACTCAATTGTGGCCCACAATGAAGTATCCAAAAAGATACTTCAGAATCATGGAAATGACTGAGCGCATTGTGCTGTTCATAGTTCTTAGAGTTTTGTGACGTCTCTGAGTTTCTCAGATATGATGGTGTGGGTATGATGGAGCAATGATGAAGGCACTGGGCATGGGGTCCAAAGACTTTGGATGACAATGCTTGCCCCACCATCTGCCAGCAGTATGACTTTACCCAAGTTATTTAGTAAAATTACGTACATATATACTGAGTGTGACAAGAAACATTGGCCACAACTAGATAATGAGGTTAACCAGGCTATTTTAACAAATATAGACTCTTTTCTAAGGCCAGTGGGAAGGAGAGGACAATTTTGATCAGGAGAGTAGGTCAGATATTTATAGTAGGAAGATCCCACTGGTGTTGATATATAGGATACTTTGGACAAGAGCAAGGATATATACAGGAAGCCAATCAGGAAACTTCTGGAATTATGTAAGTGGAAAATGTGATCGTATACACTAGATAAATGATAACAAACATGAACAGAGAACACAGATACAAGACATATAAAGGAAGCAGAAAAGGAGGCCTATCTATGATGGCACAGGTGGTCAAGTGTGGCTGTGTAATACTGGAGCCACATGAGAGACCTGGATTTGGCACTTGCGTCAATCTGAATGCACTCTGTGTGTCCATGATCTGAAATGGCTGGATGGTGAAGAAAAGGATTTGACACAGTTAGACCCTATTAATGGTACTCTCTCTCAAGAAATAAACTGTAAAAACAAACAAAAAAGGGTAGAAAAAGAAAGACAATAAAAGCTGAGTATGAGCACAGGGAAGAGTAGAGAATGACATATGAGGGGACTTCAGAAAGTTTTTGGAAAAATGGAGTTAAAGTATGAATTTATTTTTTGAAATTGATGGATAGTTTTTCATCAGATGTATTTTCCAACAAGATCTGCTTGTATAATTTCTTATTTGTGCTGCTCAGTAGATTTGGCTACCTCCACTGAGTTAATAAAGGAAAAAGACCAGGCTTTATACTTGATGATGATAACTTTGGTGTGTGGAATCCTCAGTTTGAGCTATTTCAGAGAACTGTAGATAGAAATATCTGGTGTTCAAATCAGAAGAAAGTCTGAGTAACAGGTAAATATTGTGAAACCACATACTTACACAAAGTTGGTGAAATTGTGAAAGCAGAAAACTTTATGCAGGGAGGGTGTGTGAGAATGGAAAGAAAAGAAGAGTGAGAACAGAGCTCTTTAGGAACAATAAGCATTTAAGAGGTGGATGGTAGAAGAACTATGAAGTATGATGAGAAAGAGCTACAAAGTAGGTGAAGGAGACTCAAGAAAAAGCTTGTGAGGAATTCCAGAGAAGAAACAGTTCCAATAAAGACTATAGCCAGTAGTGTCAAAAGTCAATGAGAAGCCCAGCTGTGGTAGCACAAGCTGGTAAATGCTGCTACTTGATAGACAGAGGCCATATGAGGGTTTGGGGTTCAATTCCTTGTTCATTCTAAAAAAACCAGGCACATCAGCATGGTCCTGGTTACTTGAGAGGCAATATCAAGAGGACTCAAGAAAGGGAGATCTGTCTTAAAGAAAGAAAAAGTCACTGAGAATTCAGGGATAGTAAGAACTACAAAATGTATCTATCCAAAGGATAGGAAAACATTCAGTAGAAGAAACACTTGGACATTCATGTTTATTGCAAGAATATTCACAATTTCTGAGTCAAGGAATCAACCCAAATATCCAAGAACAGATTGAAAAAATGTGGCATACACACACACACACAACTATGGAATACTACTCAACCATTAAAAAAATGAGAATTTGGCATTTGACACAACTGGACAATTATGAAAGGTATAATGCTAAATTAAGCAAGCCAGGCTATGAAAGAGGGGCATTGTATGTCCTCACTCAGTATATATCAAATGCCTGCCCTCTATGGCAGAAACTGAGGGATCAGAAGGTATAACAGTAAAGAAAACAACTGTATATAGTTGAGACAGTATAGGAGACGGTGGGTATTAAGGTGGTTGGGGGAAAGAGGATCAGGGAACAAAACATCTAACAGACACAAAAAGAAGTTATCTCTTGATAATGGTATATGTGGTAATATATTTGACTTGACTGATATGCACTGTATTCATGCTGGGAGCAACCATTCTGTATGCTGTAAAGATGTATAGTGATTAAATGTAATAAGAAACTTAGAAATAAAAGGAGTTTCATGAGATGGGTTGAATAGATGGAAGGAGAGGTTTGTGGAGATGGAACACACTAAATACTTATTGTTCTCAAAGCTCACTTGTAAAGAAAAAGAGATATAGTGGTGCATACTAATGAATAAAGGGATAAGAGATTTACTTTTTTGTTTCTTTTTTATTTATTATTGATATAGGAGATTGTATTTATTATCGATATAGGAGAGACTTGAAGCTACTTACTGTTTCTTCTACTTTGAAGAAATAGGCAGTGAAAGAGAAGCTGGGTAGATGAACCTATTGATGAAGAAAGAGTCCCTGGAGTGTTCGTGATGGGAACCTTGTTTAAAGAAGGATAAGCTTTATGGAGTCCCTTTCTTCCTTTAAGACCAGAGGGAAGGAAATAGGAATGTTTGTGGATTGACTTATCTGTTTCAGGATTGGTAGGAATTCATGCACATTTTTGCCCAGTGGCCACTATTGTCCTTGTGATGTAGGAAAGGAAGTGAATTTCATAGAATACAAGGGAAAGGACAGATTAAGGGTCTAAGGAATGTAGTGGTTTGCTTTAGTTCTTCTATAAGAACCCAGTCCAGGGAAATAAAGCATATTACAGAACAGCAATGAAAATCCAACTAAAGTTTAAGAATTTGCAGCTAGGTTGGCATCAATTTAGAGAATAATGAATTTTCTCTGTGAGTACACAGCTACTGAAAGGTAAGAATCCAGAATGAAGAAGGTGTTCAGATGATTTATGTTTGAGGGTTTCCTTAAACTAGATAGCTAAAGAAATCAGGTGGAAGGAGTTCACCTAGCAAGTCAAAATGATGCTGATAAATGAATCACAGAATATGAATTATTATTTTTAATTTAATTTTCTAAACATTTTTTCAACATTTTATTGATTCACAAAATACCTTAAACTAAAACTATAGACAAAGCAAGAATCTAGTTACAAGAGCACAGTAATTTTCTTCTGAAACATTTTAAATTAATTAATTAATTAACTTTCATTCCCTGAGCATTGTCACAGCATACAGAATGTGATTTCCCAGGGCCAGCAGTTAGCGTAATGGCTATGTCGTTGGACTCCCACGTAGTTGACCACAGTTTGCATTCCAGACCCAGTGGCTTAAAACTCACATCGGGCGCAAGTGCGTGCATGCCCAAGATCCTGAGAGGAGAATGGGGGAGAAGGGATTGTGACGTGGCCATCCCCCCTGGGGGGTGATTTCTCGCTTTTTGTCTCTCTGTCTCTCCCTGTCTGTCTGGCGAGCGCATGTGCCCTATGGCAAAAACTTCTAAAAAAAAAAGTGATTTCTCATCAAAAATACTGCATAGTGGCTTAATCATACATTATCATCATTAATTTTCCATTTCTAGTTTAATATATATATGCATATATATATATACATATATATGTATATACACACACACACACACACACACACACACACACTACCCCTATTTCTCACCCTCTGCCATTTCCCACCCTCCTCCCACGCAATCTTAGGTGTCTACAGTTATTTTCCATTCCTTCCCCCCAGCACATTTTATTGATGCACAAAGTTTCTTAAGTAATCTAACTATTTTCAATAGCAAGCTCATCTGGTATGTACATATCAGTGAATATATGTCTGAATTTAGGTGTGAAACTGAGTAGAATGAATATACTATAAGGTAGCACCTAGCTGATGCTATAAAGTTTACTATGGTAATTAAAAGGTATTTTTTAATATATTAATTTCAAGAAAAACAGTTTTAGCTTTAATAAATCAAAGAAATACTAAGGAACTTTACTTAAAACTTAAAACCAGCAAACAGGTTAGGATTCTGTTCAAATAGTAGGTACATGAATCTACTGGCAGCTCAAAACATGAAAAAAAAAAATCCTTAAAACTGGAAAACAAAGCCTAGAAGAAAATCAGCAATATTTTAGTCAAAAGTCATAAAATTCTATTTCACAAGTTCAGTCTCATGTACTTTATCTTCTGTTGTGGTCCGATCTTTCTCATTAAATTCTGGGATATAATATTCAACTCCAGATGTGTCTCTATAATTAAGCGGGCCATTTTATTAGTTTTTGAACTCTTTTTTCTGTGTGTCTGTATTTAATTTTCCTGGCATAGCACTCACTTGAGAACTTCTTGGAGAGCTGGTCTGGTGTTGGTGAATTCTTTTAAGTTTTGTTTATCTGAGAATGTTCTTCTCTTTTCTTCCCATATGAAGCATAATCTTGCCAGGTACAGTATTCTTGGTTGAAATTATTTTCCCTTAGCATTTTGAATATATTTTCCCATTCTTTCCTCACTTGCATTGTTTCTGATGAAAGGTCTGCTGTTAACCTGATGGGACATCCTTTGTAGTTAACTTGCTGTTTCTCTCTTGCCAATCTTAGTATCTTGTCTTTGTCTGTGGTTTTGGTCAATCTGGCTATAATGTGTCTTGGAAAAGATTTTCTTGGGTTGATTCTAGTTTGGGTCCGTTGTACTTCTTGGGACTAGATTTTTGAGTGCCTCTCTAGGTTTGGAAAGTTTTCTTGCAAGATTTCATGAAATAGATTATCAATGCCCTTATGAGTCTCTTCAACTTCTGCGATATCATTATCCAGATGTTTATACATTTGATGGTATCTAGTATTTCTTGTATATTATTCTCATTTTTTTGGGAGGGGGGCATCTTTCTCCGTCTTCATGGTGGATTTTTCTAGGCCAGTGATTCTATCATCTACATCTGAGATTCTATTTTCTGTATGATCTAGTCTGCTTTTAATACTTTCAAGGGAGATTTTTGACTTCCTGTATTATAGCCTTCATCTCTAAAAGGTCCCTTTGATTCTATTTTAAAGTGTGTAGTTCCTCTCTTAGATCTTGCAAGAACTTCTTCACCTCCTGGAACTCATCAGCTCTTTTCTCCTGCCTCTTCTGCAGTTCATTGTGTGTCTTCTCATCCATCTCTGTTAGCTTTGTCATTATGAATTTTCTAAAATCCTTATCAGACATTTCCATGAGTTTCATTATACTGTCTGAGGATGAAGAGGTGTTATTATTTTCCCTTGGATGAGAGGTATTGTCTTACTTTCCCATATTTCTTGTGATCCTGCAGTGATTTCTAGTCATCTGATGGATTGTGCATTTCTTCCTGACTCTTAAAGTTCAATCTGAGTGTTCAGAGGCGAACACAAGGAGGTGATCTGTAATCTTTCTTCTGTTCCATTTTCACTCTATGCATCAGATTCAAGGTGAAGAGAGGGCTATTCTAACCCTAATCATATTCAGATGATTGGAAACTGTTCACTTGAACCTGTCTAGACACTTAGTGCATAGAGGCTGATCAGAAAATGAATAAGATAAAGAAAAAGAAAAATTAAGAAGAGGAAAGAAAAAGAAAAAAAAATTAAATGAAAAAGAAAAAGAAAAGAGGATAAAAAACCCATAAGATTGTAATTTTAAAAAACAAAAATGAAAATCGTGTGGTGCAAAACCAATATTTCACAGCTGAAGTATGGTATCCATATCAGGATAGGCCTGGCTTCACTGGTGCCTTTCCTAAATGAAGTGAGGAAAGACATCAATTAATACAATAAAGGAGAGGCTTGAGAGCCCAGAGAATACTTTACCTTAAAAAATAAAAATATTAAAAGTCACAGAGAGACACAGTGAGACAGAGACAGACAGAAATGAAGAGAAAGAGACAAAGAGCTATCTCTACACACTAGAAATGAGTCTGAAGGGAGAAGTCTCAGCAGAAAAATCTTCACTTTTGGTCAAGGAAACCATTATTTCACAGCTGAAGTATGATGTCCATATCAGGATCTAGAATATGGATTATTTATAAAAGGAGAAAAGTCCACAGGGCCTGGTAGACCTGGAGAAATACATGGTGTCAATAGATGTGACATTGGGCTGCCCCCATGGCCTAGTGGTTAAGTGAGCTGGATTCCACATGACAGACCATGGTTTGAATCCTGGCCATAGTGGCTTGAAAACCATGTAAGGTGTATGTGTCTGTGCATGGCCCAGATCCCAACAGAAATGGAGGAGAAGGGATTGTGGCATAATTGTGGGATGCTGCTCCATCCCACCTATTGTCTCTCACTCTCTGGTGAGCACATGTGCCTTCTGGCAATTAGAAAACAGAGAGAAGAAAGATAGGATATCACCTATTAGGTTGGCAAATTAGGATTATGGGAGTAAGAAAATGAGAAGATATGGATATTTTGAAGGTTGAGGTAAAAAATATGGAATTTAAATTTGCCATGGAGCAGAGCTGAGTTGTGGTGACAGGGAAGTAAGAGTGGGTAATGTCTCCTGGAGTTAAAGGAGTCAAAGAAATCTGAAGCAAGGTTATTGGACTGATTGGCCACAAATAAAGGTATATAGGACAGTGGAGACACATGATAGTGAAGAAGAAGATTGCTGAGATGCTACATGGAGAAAGGAATATTACCTAGAAGTAACAGAACAATAATGTTGGAGTTTTATGGGATGGATCTCATAGAAAACGTCTTTTGTCTAATTTAAGTTTAAAAACAATAAAGAAAGAGATAACCATTAAAACAGATGGACATCAGAAATGTGATCATTATTACCTATAAAACACACTTTAGATAATGTGACTTACATCTTCAGACAAGTTTACTGCCTCTTATTGAATCCAAGACTTAGCCACCCAAGCATAGAAAGCCCTCGACCCCTGCAGACTTCTGGGAAGAGAAAGGTAGAAGCTGTCAG
The DNA here is from genome assembly GCF_000334495.1 of Tupaia belangeri chinensis. Taxonomy (NCBI): domain Eukaryota; kingdom Metazoa; phylum Chordata; class Mammalia; order Scandentia; family Tupaiidae; genus Tupaia; species Tupaia belangeri. Next base: position 2,120,463 of record NW_006160234.1, on the reverse strand, counting down.
ATGATTAGAAAACAGGGAAGAAGACATACTCTTTGAAGAAAGGTCAGCTTCTAAAAAGAAAAGGGCAGGAAGAGGCAAATCTATGGATGCCCAGTTCCTAAACCAGACTCAGAGATAAATTAGGTCATTCTTACTTCGGTAAGAGGGAAGAAAAAAGCTAGGAGTGTAAAGCAAGTGACACTTCCTCCACATGAAAGAAAATGTAAGAATTAGAAACAAAGATTGTTATCCCTCTAAGGGCTAGATCCAGTTAGAAAAATAGATACTGGGTGTTCCAAGTAAAATGATCTTTTCTTTAAAATTCTGTGTATTTACTCATATAAAACATAAGCATAATAGGATTTGAGAGAATGTAGTAGCAGATTTATCATCAACATGGAAAGAGGTTGCAATGACAATGAGTTGCTGTAGATCAATTTGGTACAAGCCCTCTAACATATCAATAAATAATGATGCAAATGAGGGTTAATTTATGTCAAAAGAGGCTTTTGTGGTAAGGAAGAATGCTGAAGTGACAAAGGAAAGCTAGGAGAACACAGATTTCTTTCCATGGCCCCATGGCATGCAGAGTGTTAGAGAATGGGTACTATTGCTTTGAATGAACTGAAAGTGAAAATGTGGCTTTCAGGGGCAGTTTTATTTCTATTTAGCAAGAAATGGGTAGGCTAAAAATGTTTGAGGTTTTCTTTAACATAGACTGTGGTTTCTAGTGTGTACAGTGGACAGAGTTGGGGATGAGTGTACTTGAAGGAATATACACCTTGTGGGGGCATGGAGAAAATGGAATGTACATAGAGATAACAATACTACAAGGTGGGAAAGTCCAACTCAACCCTAACCAGAAAGCAGATGCTTGCCATCAGTGTGGCTTTATAGAAAGAGGGATCTAAAGCACTGTTGACAGTATATCTTTGTTCAAGCTAGCTTAAAGGAAGAGATCAGGAAGAAGAAACCAAAACCAAAACAACAACAACAACCCAAGTAAACTTATAAAACCCAGGATCAAAAAGGAAAGCTAGGAAGCTGAATGGTGGCATAGCAGCAATGAGGTCAACCCATATAGTTAAGGTTGTAGATTCACAGAGTATGCCAGGCTGGCTGAGGCTGGGGATGGATCATGGTGTCAAACCTTTGTTGAAGTTGCTCTGTCTCTGTTGCTCATGGAACAAATAATAAAAAAATAATAATAGTAAACTAAACAAAAGAAAGGAAAATGGAAAGCTAGGCCTCAAAAACTAGAGAAATTGAAACTGAAGTGAATTCTAGTCTCTGGCACAAGTATTCTAGTCTCCAAATTCTCTTTTGTTTTCTTTTCCTTTATTGCCAGAGGGTACATGTACTCTCCAGAGAGAGAGAGAGAGAGAGAGAAAGAGAAAGAATCTCCAAATGAGACGTGGTCATACTGCAGTCCCTCCATGTCTATCCTGTCAGGATTTTCGCCACAGGGGCACACCTAACCAATGTGTTTTTTAAGCTGCTGGATCCTGGATTTCAACTACAGTCAGTGATATGGATCTGGCACCTTATGCACAGTACCTTACCACTGTGCTAGCGGTCAGGCCCATTCTGGTTTGTGTATGTGTTTTTTATCATATTTGCTTTATTTTTTTCTTGGTGGAGGCATGTTTTATCTATCTTGGCATATATCAGATAGGAGGTGGTTTCTGTGGTTGCAATCCTACCTGAATTTTTTGATCCCATGCCCAAATCTTTTGACTAGATTCTTTATATAACAATGTTAAATTATTGGGAGAGATCATCTTATCAGTTCACTTTGAGACACAAATCTATTCAAGATTCAGCCAGCTGGAGCTTGAGAGAAGCAGGGCCACATGGCTCCAACATGGAATTGAGTCCATACTTCAACAGGGGTATGAATAATAGGTCACTCTCGGAGAAGAAAGCATGGATTAGACAAGCATCTAAGAATTTCCTGAAACACAGACAAAGCCTAAAAGTAAAACATAGATCCCGGGATAGGGAGGATGTAAAAACAAAAAACAAACAAACAAATAAACAAAAACAAGATTTGAGGTCAGAGAACCAATCTATTTTGCTATCTCTAATATCTGGTACAGGATTGTCCAAGGTTATGGTAGATGAAGTGACCAGATCCCCATCTGGCAGCATGAAAGATATGCTGTGTGTGTGTGCATGTGAGCCCAAAATCCTGACAATAGAAATAAATGGAGGAGAAGGGCTTGAGGTGTGACCATGCCCCATAGGGGGTGATTCTTTGCTTTCCTCTGTCTGTCTGTCTCTGGTAGTATGTGTACCCCATGGAAAAATTCATTTAAATAAGAAAATAAATAAGTAAATAAAACCCGGTATAAATTTGTCAGTCTTCTCTGTCTAGGGCTGTTATGAGAAGAATGTCAGAGAAGTTATATGAAAGTGGCACATAAATATGGGGCAGCACTTGAGACTGGATCTACCTAGAGAACGTGAAATCTGCTGGCTGTGTTCTAACATGGGTTGTTCTTGAGTTTCCAGTTTCTTTTTTTGACCTTAATTATTGAGATTCTTTTAGAGTCATACATTTTATCTCCTACTCATATTTCTTTTGCCCCTGATGAAAATGTTTTGATTTTTATACTCTAGCTTTGTGTTTTCAGGATCCAGACAGATTTTAACTTAGGCCCACTAAGAACTCTACTGTTCTCTGAGTGTGTCAGGACAACTTCTTTCTTTACCATAGGATTCAGCCAGCTGGAGCTTGAGAGAAGCAGGGCCACATGGCTCCAACATGGAATTGAGTCCATACTTCAACAGGGGTATGAATAATAGGTCACTCTCGGAGAAGAAAGCATGGATTAGACAAGCATCTAAGAATTTCCTGAAACACAGACAAAGCCTAAAAGTAAAACATAGATCCCGGGATAGGGAGGATGTAAAAACAAAAAACAAACAAACAAATAAACAAAAACAAGATTTGAGGTCAGAGAACCAATCTATTTTGCTATCTCTAATATCTGGTACAGGATTGTCCAAGGTTATGGTAGATGAAGTGACCAGATCCCCATCTGGCAGCATGAAAGATATGCTGTGTGTGTGTGCATGTGAGCCCAAAATCCTGACAATAGAAATAAATGGAGGAGAAGGGCTTGAGGTGTGACCATGCCCCATAGGGGGTGATTCTTTGCTTTCCTCTGTCTGTCTGTCTCTGGTAGTATGTGTACCCCATGGAAAAATTCATTTAAATAAGAAAATAAATAAGTAAATAAAACCCGGTATAAATTTGTCAGTCTTCTCTGTCTAGGGCTGTTATGAGAAGAATGTCAGAGAAGTTATATGAAAGTGGCACATAAATATGGGGCAGCACTTGAGACTGGATCTACCTAGAGAACGTGAAATCTGCTGGCTGTGTTCTAACATGGGTTGTTCTTGAGTTTCCAGTTTCTTTTTTTGACCTTAATTATTGAGATTCTTTTAGAGTCATACATTTTATCTCCTACTCATATTTCTTTTGCCCCTGATGAAAATGTTTTGATTTTTATACTCTAGCTTTGTGTTTTCAGGATCCAGACAGATTTTAACTTAGGCCCACTAAGAACTCTACTGTTCTCTGAGTGTGTCAGGACAACTTCTTTCTTTACCATAGGTGGAAGAAGTGATCTTCAGTACCCCACTGGCCTCATGGTGGCCAATGAGAGTTTTCTGCAAGTAGTCTCCAGTTCTCATTTCATGGTTCAGAGTGACAATCTCCATGATCCCTCACTAGCCCCATACCTGTCAGAACTCCTCAGTGATTAGGGTCCTGCTACATTTACAAACATGGTAATTTCTGTCCTCTCCATAATGCATATATTAGAACTCTAATGGAAGTTTAGGCAGCTCTTTTCATGAAGGATAAAGAAGCATCCCCAAATAGTCAAGAGTGAGAGGACCAAGACTTACAACTTTCCCTAAGTTACTTTTTTATATAACTACAAAAGGGCTGGGAGTTTAGGTCTTTGGATGGAGGATTACATGAATACACCCTCCCTCAACCCCTCTCTGTTTTCTCAATCCTTTATTGTCCTTCTTATGCATCATTCTTAAAGGCTTTTCCACAAACTGTAGGGATGCCAAGCTGCTCTTTCAGGAAACTCATGATAAAGGAATTTGGAACCTCTATGTATGTCTATGTTTTATCCAGCAGGTGGATAAAGAGTGGATTCTTTCCTTGCCTTGAGATTTGTTGCCACAAAAGAGGTCCAGATTGGCTCTTTGAATGGGGTGATGGTGAAGCAGATGGAAGGTGTGCCAATGCCAGTTCCATCTCTCTACCACTGAGAAATTGGATCTGTTGTTTTTCCCACGTTACCCAAATACAAACATTACTTAGTACTGCAAACCAAAGACAGTTTCCTTAAAACAGAAAATCAAGCAAATTCTTTCCATTGACATGGCTTTAATTTTATGTCTTGAAACAACAAAAACAAAACAGTTGACAGTACAGTGTAAAGATTCATTTTTTTCCTCTTGTTTTTATCATAAAGGACCATTACATTGATGAAAAATGGAATATGGATCATGTGACAAAAATGATATTTCCAAGTAGATTCTTTTTTACTTCTAAATTTCTCCTCTGATAGAATAAATTTTGTTCTACTATATTAAGAGTCATTTTTGGGGGGCATCATATATTTGTCATATATGAAGGGTCTTCAACAGGTTCATAAAAAATGTGTATTATGGGATCAGCATGTGGCATGGAGGTTAATTAAGGTGGCTAAATTCCCAAATGGCCAACTCAGTGGTGTGAGTCCTGGACCCTGTGGTTTGAGAATCACTCTAGGTGCATGTGTGTGCATGCCCACAATCCTGAGAGGAAAATGGAGGTATGGCCATCCTCCCTGGGAAGATTTTTTACTTTCCCTCTCTCTTGCTCTCTGTCTCCCTCTCTGGTGAGTGCACACACCCTATAACAAACTAAAAATCTATTTTAAAAAAAGAGTATTATGAAACAATTATGCATGGAGTTCACAAGTTTTTGCACCAAGATAATTCATACTTTAATTCCATTTTTCTACAAAGTTATTGTAGTCCCCTTGTACATGTGATTGTCATCAGATATTTCAATCTGCATCCAAAAGATGAATCTGTGCTGGGCTCTACCATGTGGCGTCATCATACAAAAGTACAGGAGCTTCTGTGGCACCATTACCAGCCCTCATGAAAGAAGCCATGGCTAGATCAAGAAATGATCCTGATCCTCTAACATCACTCTAGATAGTGTAGTTCTTTTTATGTTGTTTATTGTGGTTAAATTCTTCTTGTAGTTAAATAGGATAAATGTGCTCTATCTCAATAATAATTGGGATAACAGCTCTTCTTCAATCTTTTGAAATAATCTAATGGATGGATAGAAAAGATAAGAAAAAAGGAAGGGATGAGGTAAGAAAATTAATGCTTCACATCTCAGAGTTTAGGTTAATTTGTCAGAAGGAATCACATTAAATTGGAAAGACATCCAAGCCTGCTTAAAGTAATGAACCAAAAGAAAATTCACTTCAAAATACAATGATGATACTCCTTGTCATGAAGAAAACAAAGAGTGTTTATTATGCCTTGAACATTTTATGTGAAGAATAGATATTTGAGGAGGGTCAAGGCCCTTTCCACTGTCATTTAAATCAATAGGGGAGTTAAAAAATAAAATGGGTAACTTAGTTCTGGCCTTGAAGGCATCTAATTCCAGAGACTAGACTTCTGAAGGAAACATATAGAAAATATCACAGGAAGTCCTATGAGGTTTTATGTAAGCAGGGGATTAAAAATGTGGACTATAAACTATGGGGTGACCAGAGAGGCTGACTCAGGTAGAGGTGGCCCATTGGGTTCTTTCTTAAGATGAAGGGTAACTCATCAGTGAAAAAATATGTCTTGGTTCAGGTTGGGAAAAATGATGCTGTGCGTTCATTGATTCTCCGTCCTATGGACCAGCAGTTTTGCTTTTAATGTGTCAGTTGCTGCTGCTTTTATGAAACAGGAACCGAGAACCATGGGCAATTTCTCCTCTGTAAACTCCTCTCTTGGCAAGAATTGTAGGTTTCCGACCTTTTCCTTTTTTACTAACTTGCTTCCTGTACACCTTCAGCCATTCAACTTTTTGTTCTTTTTTATTCTTTAACTGTTTACTCCAGTGCTTATAATCAGCAGGATCATACTGAAAGAAGAAATGAAAGAGAGAAGTGAGGAAAGAGAGAGAGAGAAAACTAAAGTTCAGTGCCTTTGCTTGTAAGTTCCAGGGTGTTTGGAATATTCTAAATGGTGTGTAAGGTAATTGATAATAGTGAAACTGTACATTAGCTTTAGGGATGTCAACAAATGAGAAGATACTATATGCTCCTTATTCAGTTTTTAATTATCTATCAATCCTGACTCTCTCTATTGCTCCAAAACTGCTGTCTTCTCCAGGTGATGTTTAAGCCAGTCCCTCTCCTCCTTGCACTCTCCTTATGAAAAATGGCTTTGCCATCTGCAGCTGTCAGGAGGCTGTGGAGTCGGGAGTACGGCTCAATGAATATACAAATGTGCAGCTGGACCACAGCCCCTTCCAGAAGGCGGCTGTAATATAAATCACTGTGAGCATGTACTGCTCAAGTAACCGGCTGCCATCGGGGGACTGCCATGCATAAGGGAGCTTGAGGAAAATAAGAGGATGTGAGAAAGATCTCAGGGGAAATAAGTCCTGCAATATGTGGAGAGTTTGGCTGGAAGGAGCAGAGCTGAGAGTAGCATGTTTCAAAAACATCTAATTTGTTAGGTTCTTGCAGATCACAGAGCAAAACTAAGCACAATATGGGGTTTATTGAGTTTTAGTAGGCTTGCTTCCTTTTGGGCTGATAGCAGTCTATTAGTTAAAAACTCTCTTCCTCCCTTCTTTCCTTTTATTCACTCATTCTTTTTGTAAGTAAGTACTTTCCACGTGTCATTCACTGTACAAGGTACTGGAACCATATTTGTTTGTTTGTTTGTTTCTGAATTGAACAAAATCTCTGCCCAAAAGTTTAGTGGTGGTACAGCACCGGAACTAGAGGTGATGTTGAAGAGATGGAATCTTTAAGCATTTCAAAAATAAAAAAATCAAAAGCAATGTGATGAGTTAAAGAAATAGGTATCAGAAGCTATGAGGCAGACCAGGTAGATCTGCTTGGGGATCATTTTTCAGAGGAGACATTTGAATGAACTCTTCCACTATGAGTAGAATTTCCTAGGAAGATCAGAATGTGGAAAGTGATAGTGAATGCGAGGCTAGAGGCATGAAAGTGTGGCATTGATTCTCTTTATGGCCAAGATTTGAATCAGCCCCAAGTTCTTCAGTGTTTTTCCTCAGGCTTCCTCTTATTAGAGTCAGTGAAAATTCTACTTGTGGACTTATCTCTCATTCAGTTGGCTGCATTCCTAAACACATCTGGCCCATACACTCCTGTGGGTCCCTGGCTCCTTACAAAAGTAAATCCAGCTTCATTTCTCCCCTTTGTCTCTCTCTCTCTTACACACACACACACACACACACACTTTATTTAACAAATGCATAATGCACATTTTTTTCAAGTAAAATAAAACAATCTATGAAACACAAGGAACCCTTCACTGATATCTCATTTTTTCCTGGTAATTGGGTTAAAACCTACAGTTTATTTTCCCACTACCAGGTGTATATTCTCTTAGTATTCTGTTTTTCATAGCAGTAGCTCCCCATGTTCTTCTGCATGTCATAGTACTGAGAAGATTATCAGTGTTCTGGCAAAATGACCTGGGTCAAGGCAGAGAGTTTGCATATAGCCTTTACACAGGTTCCTCTATTATTAAAATCTTACTTTAGGTGCATTTACTATAATTGAAAGAATATTGATACATTATTATGAACTAAAGTGTATATTTGTAGAGATTTTATTAGTTTTTACCTAATGTCCCATTTCTGTTCTAGAATCCCATCTAGGAAATTAGAGTATATTTAGTTACCTGTGTCTCCTCAGGCTCCTCTTGGCTGTGACAGTTTCTTACATTTTCCTTGTTTTTGATGACTAGTAGGTAGAATTAGGGCCTCTCCAAAATGTTTGTTTCATAACACCTATAATGTGTGACTATGTTATATTACATAGAAAAGGGGTTTAAAAGTAGCAGATGAAATGCTATCCAGCTGACCTTAAAATAGAGTGATTATCCTGGGTTATTTGGGTAAGCCTAACATAATCACTTAAATGTGGAAGAAGGAGGAAGAAGAGTCAGTATCAGAGTAATGTGATATGAGACAGAGTTTAGAGGCCACCAATGGTTATGAAGATGGAAGGGGGCCTCCAGAAAGGAATGAAACCCTCCTGACACCCAAACCTTGATTTAAAATCCATTGAGACCTAGTTTGGACTTCTGACCACTGGAATTATAAGACTATAATTTGTGTGTGTGTGTGTGTGTGTGTGTGTGTGTGTGTGTGTGTGTGTTTTGGTAAGATTTTTGTCATAGGGTATGTGCACTTTCCAGAGAGAGACAGAGAGAGGGAAAGTGAGAAAACACCCTTCACGGTGAATAGCCATGCCACAGTCCCTTCTCCTTTCTCCTTCTGGGATGTTGGGTATGCAACCATCTGCAATCAATGTGATTTTCAAGTCACCACGTCCAATACTCAAACCTCAGTCAGCCATGTGGAAGTCCTTAAATACCATGCAACCTACTGGCTCTAATTTTCATTGTTTTAAACCACTTACCTTGTGTCAATTTGTTACAGTAGCAATAGGAAATTAATAACAGTATAATACCTGGAAGTGGGGTGGTGCTGTAGCAAACACCTAAAAAATGGGGAAATAGGCTTGGAATTGAACAATGGGCAGAAGGTAGAAGAATTTAGATGATGATGGCAAAACTTAGGATGCCTTAAACAAATTGGTAGTAGAAATAAGTACGTTAAGGACTCTGCTAGTGAAAATTCAGAAGTGAGGAACATGGTAGAAAAAGGATATGCAATCTTAGAGAATACCTGATTCATTATGAAAAGACTATTGGTAGAAGTATGGGTGTTAATATCACTACCAGTGGGGCACATATTGAAAGAAGAACCATATTAATGGAACCTGAAAGGAAGGAGATCCTTGTTGAAGAACATCAGAAAGCTTAGCTGCATCATGTTCTGCAGCTATATGAAAGGTGAAGTCATAAACAATGAACTTGGTTATTTAACTACAGAGATTTCCATGAAAAGTTTTGAAGGAAAGACCTGGTCTCTTCTTGCTGTTTATAGTAAAATAGGAGAAGAAATAAACAAGTCTAGGGGGAAATTAAGCAAAAAGGAGCCAGAATTTTATGGTTTAAGAAATTCTCAACCTGACCACATTTCATATGGAATACTACTCAGCCATAAAAACAAAACAAAACAAAAACAAAAACAAAAACACAAGACGATCCTTGCATTTGATAGAAAGTGGACAAATATGGAAGATTTACTGCCAAGTGAAGCAAGTCAGGCTATGAAAGAGACATTGTATGTTTCCACTTAGTATATATTGACTGTCCATACTCTATGCTGTAAATTGAAAGACTAGAGGCTATAGAAGCATAGAAAATGGTTATGGGTACCGAAGACAGCATGGAAAGAGGGTGGGAGAAGGGGGAGAATATGAGGACAGAAATTAAGGAGTGAAATTAAGAGGCAAGACATTTATGGGACACGGAAATAGATTGTTGTCTGTTGATGATAACATGTAAGGTATCCTCAACTGGACAGGTGTGAGGTGTATTCATGTTGGGTAAATTCACTTTACAAGTTAAGAAATACATTTTGATTAAACTATAATTTTTTTTTTTTAAAAAAAGGTCCCCTGGCAAAAAGTCTGCATAGCACACAGAAAAGAGCCTGGCCTCTGGAATCATGTGGAATTAGGTTTGAAGTTCTTCTCCCTAGTTTTTTTCCTGGCTGTGTGAGGTTAGAAAGATAAACAACCTTGCTGAGCCTCAGTTTCCTTGTCTTGAAAACCAAGTTTTAATAGTGCTTAGACTGTCAGGTTATGTGATTGGGAATAAATGAATTGATAGATATATATAAAAAACCCCACAAAACCTATTATGCTATGCCTTTCCCAAAATTGTTTTATTGTGTGTGTTTTCACTTTATTTTTACTATTTTATTTTATGATTTCTTACTTACATTTAATTGTATGTCTTTGTGGGACACATCATGAATTTTCAAAGCAAGAGTGCAGTGTGTGACAATTAAATCAAGAATAATACAATACTCATTGTTTTCAATAAAGAATACCACAATTGAGATACAAAATTGGCTGGTTTTGTTTTGTTTTGTTTTCTCAGTTGTGGTATGCTGTTTCATAATCCATTTGCTCCATCTACCTGCATTTATGTGTCTGTTAAATGCTTTTTTTCTGACCTTCTCCTATCCTCCCTGCCCCACCCCCGTACAATCTCTGGTGTCTATAGAGTCCAGCGACATAGCCGTTATACCAACTGCTGGTCCCTAAATGCCTTTTATTTCCCTCTCTTATCTGATCGCATTGGCTAGAACTTCCAATACTATATTGAAAAGGAGTGGAGTAAATGGACAGTCTTATCTTGTTCCAGTTTTTAGTGAAAAGTTTTCAGTTTTTCCACATTCAGTGTGATGTTAGCTATGGATTTGTCTTTGATGGCTTTTATTCACAATTGTCTTATGAGAGTTTATTATGTGTTTCTTGTATTTTACAGGTTAACAGATGGGGAGAAATTGTGCCTCAGGATTAATTATACCTAGAGTGTCACACATGCCTGATTTAGTTTCATTAGAACCAGCTTTTAGTTTTATTGATTTTTTTCCCCCTGCTTTCAATTTTACTGGTTTCTGCTTTATCTTTTACTATTTATTTCATTTTGCTTTATTTTGCCTTACAATGCTTTTCTTTCTCTGTTTTCCTAAGGTGGAAGCTCAGGATATTGGTTTTTTAGATATTTTTCTTTTCTGAGTTCTACATCAGTGCTATAAATGTCCCTCCAAGCACTGCTTTCTCTGCATCTCACAGATTTTAATAAGCTGCATTTTAATTTTTATTTAGTTAAAGATATTTCTAATTAATACTTAGGCTTTGACCAATGTGTTTTGTAGGCGCCTGTTGTTTAATTTTCAAATATTTGGAAATTTTTCTAATTATTTTTCTGTTAGGAATTTCTAGTTTAATTTCATTGTGATCTAAGAACATAGTTTGTATGATTTCTGTTCTTCTAAATTTGTTAAAGGCTGTTCTTGCAGCACAGTAGTTAAGGAGCCAGATCCCAGATCTACATGGCTGATCACAGTTTGGGTTCCAGCACTGGCAGCTTGAAAAGCACACTGTGTTTGTGTGTGTGTGTGTGTGTGTGTGTGCACGTGTGTGGGAAAAATCTTAACAGTATGGATAGTGGAGGGAGAAGGATTGAGATGTGACTGTGTCCCACTAAGGGGTGCTTTCTCTTTCCGTCTCTGATGGATGCACATGCCTTCTGACAATAAAAATATATTTTTTGGTAAGCTATGTCTTTGTAGTCCAGAGTATGATCTACGTTGGTAAATGTTTCCTTTAAGTGTGATAAAATCTCTCTATATATTCTATATCAAATTTACAGGAAACATATATTCTTCTTTTTTTGGGGGGAGGAGAGATTTTTGCTGTAGGGTGTGTGTGCTCGCCAAACAGACAGAGAGAGACATTAGAGACAGAAAACGAGAAATCACCCCCCAGAGGGGATGGTCATGCCGCAATCCCTTCTCCTCTATTCTTCTCTGTTCTCCTCTCGGGATCTTGGGCACGCACGCACACGCGCCCGGTGTGAGTTTTAAGCCACTGGGTCCAGGACACGAACCGCGGTCGACTATGTGGGAGTCCAGTGACATAGCCATTATGCCAACTGCTGGTTCCCAAAACATATATTCTATATCACACAGGAAACATTCACCAACATAGATCATATAGAATATTTCTGTTGTGTGGAATGTTCTACAAATGCCAATTATCAGGTTGATTTACAGTGTCCTTTAGGTCAGCTATGTTATTACTGATTACCTGCTTGTTTGATCTCTTAATTGCTGAAAAATAGATGTAAAAGTCTTCAAGTACAACAGTTGATTTGCCTTCTTATCTTTTAATTTCTATCAGTTTTTGACACATTAGATACATACACAATTAGGGTTGCTATGTCTTCTTGGAAAACTGACCCCTTTATCATTATGGAATACCCTTCTTTACCCCTAATAATTTTCCTTATTTAGATCTGAATGAAATTAAAACAATTACTTCAGCTTTCTTTTGATTAGTAGGAGCATTTTCATCATTTTAATCTTTTAGTTCATGAAAAAGTAACTTATAAAAAACATGCATTGGGAACCAGCAGTTAGCGTAATGGCTATGTCGCTGGACTCCCACGTTGTCGACTGTGGTTCACGTCCCGAACCCGGTGGCTTAAAACTGACGCCGGGCGTGTGTGCGTGCGTGCCCAAGACCCTGAGAGGAGAATGGCGGAGAAGGGATTGCGGTGTGACCATCCCCTCTGGGGGGTGATTTCTCGCTTTTTGTCTCTCTGTCTCTCTCTGTCTGTCTGGCGAGCGCATGCGCCCTATAGCAAAAAGCCTCTCCAAAAAAAAAAAAAAGCATGAATTTCAATTTTTTACACCAAAACAAATTCATACTTTAATTCTATTTTTCTACAAATATTTTTAAAGTATCTCTGTTTAATATATATATATATATATATACACATACACACACACACTCACACACACACACATACATGTATACTTATTAATCTATTCTCTTGTTGATTGGCATTTGGGTAATGTATACTTATTAATCTATTCTCTTGTTGATTGGCATTTGGGTAATAGTTTGCTGCTTGCTTTCACAAATAATATTGGTTTGAATATTTTTATTTACATTTATCATATATTTGTGTGAGAGTTTCTCTAGGTAATATGCCAACAGTGGAATTGTCATGTCATAGAATTTTATCACATTCAGCTTGACAAAATAACACAACTATATTAATAGAACGTAAGAAATCTTGCTATTCTATATCCTTGGCCATCATTTGGTATTGTCTAGTTAGGTAGGTAGTACGCTCAAGATGGGCTAAAATATAGTTTATTTTTTAGCATTTCCTGACTTTCTGATAATGAAAAAATTTTTCATAGTTGTCCTTCAAATTTCTTCTACTGTAAAGTAACTGTTCATGTCATTTACTTACTTTTCTATTTGATTATTTTTTTCTTTATACAGGACCTTAGTCCTTTCCATATAGGCATACTAATCTTTTGTCAGTTACACATGTTGCAATAATCTCAAACTCTATGCCTTGCTTCTTTGTGATTTATTTGAAACAGAAGCTCATAATTATAAAGTGATCATATTAACATTTTTTTTTGAAGAGGTTTTTGCTATAGGGTGCATGCGCTCGCCAGATAGATAGAGACAGAGAGACAGAAAGCAAGAAATCACCCCCCAGGGGGAATGGCCACGCCACAATCCCTTCTCCTCCATTCTCCTCTTGGGATCTTGGCCACGCATGCATGCACGCACACGTGCCTGGCGTGAGTTTAAGCCACTGGGTCCGGGACTCAAACCGCGGTGGACTACATGGAAGACCAGCGACATAGCAATTACATTAACTGCTGGTCCCACATTTTTCATATACTTAGTATTCTTCATGTCTTTGGACAAATTTTTTAAGCCCAAGTGATAAATACATTCCCTTATATTCTAAAATGTTAAAAGTTTTGGCTTTCTCTGGGCCAGCAGATGGTGTAATGGTTATGTCACTGGAGTCCCACGTAGTCAACCATAGTTCCATTCCTGGACCTGGCAGCTTAAAACTCACACCAGGTGTGTATGAATGTGTGCCCAAAATCCTGAGAGGAGAATAGAGGAGAAGAGACTGCAGCATGGCCATTCCCTCTGGGGGAGTGGTTTTTTGCTTTGGTCTCTGTCTTTCTCTGTTTCTCTGACAAGTGCACATGCCCTATTAAAAAATGTTTTGACCTTCTCATCAAAGTCTTTGTCTGTAGTTCATTTTATATATAATGTGTGGTATGAATAAAATAATTTTTTCTAGATAAATATGAATATATCATAATATATTTAGACAATATAGTGTATGTTTATTGAGTAATTTTTTCTTTCCATATTGATTATCAGTGACATCTTGGCTATATATAAATCAAATATATATGAGTCTATTACTAAGTTCTCTATTCCTTTGTCTATATTATCAGTTTTAATGTCATATTGACTTAATGACATTATTTTTTAACACATTTTAATATTTATAGTTTGCTCCTCTCCCAGAGTCCTGGTTGTTCTTTAATTACAAGTTGTGTTTTGATAGATTTTTAGAATCAGCTTGCTGGAACTTCAAAATGGTTTATCAGAATTAATTGGAATTGCACTGAATATATAAAAAGTAATATGGGTAGAATTGATAAATTCATAAACTGAAAGCTACCATCTATGGACATGGTATGCATACTCATTTAGTTAGGATATTTTTATTAAAGTTTATTAGCTTTACTTTTTTTGATTTTCAAATGCATAGTTTACTTTTATTTGCTAATTAAGGTGTTTCTGAATTACATAAAATTAAGTTAATTCTTTATGAGAAATTAAGTAATTTATTATAATATGGATAAGCAAACTTATTTCAAGAACAATAAAAAGACTGGCATATTACCAGTATTTCACAATTTTTGGATACTTACAGTTAATTAGTGATATTAGAAATAATACTGGATAGGTATTTTCCTATTGTCCTATAAATCAGATGTGGCATGTTCCTTGTTTTTTTTTATGTTTAAATTTATTTATTTACATTCATTCACTGTACATTATTAAAACATACAAAATGAGATTTTCCATCCAGAATACACTGTATATTGGCTCAATCAAGCACATCAACATATGTGTCATTGTCAACAAATAATTTTCCATTTCTGTTTCTTGTATATTTTGCTTTTTTCCCCCTATCCTTGATTCCCTATCTCTCACCTTCTGCCATCTCCCACCCTCCTCCCACACTGTTTCTCATATCCCATGGTTGTTTTCTATGCCTTCCCGCCAACACACATTTTATTGATTCACTACAGATCTTAATTAAACAAAATATTTCCAATAGCAAGCACAGCTGATATATCCATGAGCACAAGTCTGACTTTAGGCATAAACCTCAGTGAGTAGAATGAACATACTGTAAAATAGCACCTAGCTGGGGCTATATAGCTTACTGTAGTCATCAAATAGGTGTTTTTAATGCATTTTTTGTAATTTCAAGAAAAACAGTTTTAGATTTTCTTTTCCTGAAACTTTTTTTTTAAAAATTAATTAATTTACATTTATTCCCTAAGCATCGTCACAGCATACAAAATGTGATTTCCCATCCAGAATATACTGCGTAGTGGCTTACTCATGCATATTATCATCAATAATTTTCCATTTCTAGTTTCATGTGTATGTATAATTTTTTTAACCCCTATTTCTGACCCTCTGCCCTTTCCCACCCTCCTCCTACACTATCTCTGGTGTCTACAATTGTCTTCCATTCCTTTTTCTTCCACATTTTATCGCTCACACAATTTCTTAAATAATCTAACTGCTTTCGATAGCAAGTTCAGCTGGTAATCTCAAGAAAAGCAGTTTTAACTTTAATAAATCAAAGAAATGCTAAGGAACTTTGCTTGAAACTTAAAGCCAGCAAACAGGTTAGGATTCTGTTCAAATAGTAGGTACATGAACCTATTGACAGGTCAAGACAGGATAAAATAAAACCAGAAAACAAAGCCTAGAAGAAAACCAGCACTGTTTTAGTCAAAAGTCATAAAATGCTATTTCACCAGTTCAGTCTCATGTACTTAATCTATCTTCTGTTGTCGTTTGATCATCCCAATAAAATTCTAGAATATAATATTCAACTCCAGACTTGTCCTTGGATTAAGTTGGTCATTTTCTGAGTTTCTAACCTCTTAGTTCTGTGTGTCTGCATTTAATTTTCCTGATGTAGCACTCCCTTGAGAATTTCTTGGAAATCTGGTCTGGTGTTGGTAATTCTTTCAGGTTTTGTTTATCTGACAACGTTCTTGTCTTTTCTTCCCACATAAAGGATAATCTTGCCGGGTACAGTATTCTTGGCTGATATTGCTTTTCCATTAACATTCAATATATTTTCCCATTTTTTTCCTCACTCTCATTGTTTCTGATGAGAGGTCTGCTGTTTAGCCTGATGGGATATCCTTTGTAGGTAACTTGCCGTTTTTCTCCTTGCCAATCCTAGTATCCTGTCTTTGTCTGTGGTTTTGGTCAATCTGGATATAATGTGTCTTGGAGAAAATCTTCTTGGGTTGATTCTATTCGAAGTGCTTTGTATTTCTTGGGACTGGATTTTTTTTTTTTTTTTTGAGAGATTTTCACTGTAGGGCGCGTGCGCTCGCCAGACAGACAGAGGCATAGAGACAGAAAGCGAGAAATCACCCCCCAGGGGGGATGGTCACGCCGCAATCCCTTCTCCTCCATTTTCCTCTCGGGATCCTGGGCACGCACGCACATGCGCCCCGCGTGAGTTTTTTAAGCCACTGGGTCCAGGACACGAACTGCGGTCGACTACGTGGGAGTCTAGCGACATAGTCATTACACTAACTGCTGGTTCCCGGGACTGGATTTTTGAGTACCTCTCTAGATTTGGAGAATTTTCTTGCAGGAGTTCATGGAATAGATTATCAATGCCCTTGTGAGTTTCTTTGCTTTCTGGAATACCAATTATCCAGATGTTTGAATGTTTGATGGTATCTAGTATTTCTCATATATTCTCATTTTGGGGAGGCAATTTTCTCAGTCTTTGTGGTGGATTTTTCTAGGCCAGCAATTTTCTCTTCTACATCTGAGATTCTATTTTCTGTATTTTAATATTTTCATGGGAGATTTTGACTTCCTGTATTATAGCCTTCATCTCTAACAGGTCCCTTTGATTCTTTTTTACAGTGTGAATTTCCTCATTTAGATCTTGCAAGATTTTCCTCACCTCCTGGAACGCATCCTCTTCTTCCTCCTTTCTCTTCTGCAGTTCATTGTCTCTCTTCTCTTCCATCTCTGTTAGCTTCGCCATTATGAATATTCTAAATTCTTTATCAGACATTTCCATGATTTACATTGAACTGTCTGTAGATGAAGAGGAGTTATTCTTTTCCCTTGGAGGAGATGCATTTTCTTGCTTTCCCATATTTCTTCTGGACCTGCAGTGATTTCTTGTCATCTAATGGATGGTGTGTTTCTTCCCAAACTTGAAGTTCAATCCGAGCACCAAGGAGCTTGCAGAAAGAGGTGATCTGGAATCTCTTCACCATTCCGTTTTGACCCCTTTGCACAGCAGATTAAGTAGATATTGAAGAATACATCAACCCTAACAATATTTGGATATTTGACTGTAGTTTCCTTAGATCCATCTAGAAACACAGCAAATGGGTATTGAGGAGCAGAGAGATGAGATAAAAGAAAAGGAAACAGAGAGACAGAGAGAAAAAAAGAACAAAGAAACAGAAAAAAGGAAAAAAAATTAAAACACTGAAAAGTTATTATTATTATTATTATTTTTTAAAAGCAAAAAACAGAAAACCATTCATCGAGCAAGCATGCCATGTGAAATCACTATTTCTCAGGAGTCATGAGCAATCTTCTTCAGAAGGCCTGCCCCTTGCCTCTCCACTTGAGTTTGTGGGCTGGAGCCTGAATTATCTAGAAAAATCTTCATTTCTTTTTTCCCTGAAATCACTAGTTATCAGGAGCCATGAGGAATCTTCTTCTGAAGACCTGCCCCTTGTCTCTCCACTCGAGTTTGTGGGCTGGAGGCTGAATTATCACTAGAAAATCTTTATTTTTTTTTCCTGAAATCACTAGTTCTCAAGAGCCATGAGGAATCTTCTTTAGTTGGAATTGCACTGAATATAAAATTAATTTGTGCAGAATTTATAATATGATAAAGGCTTCCATCCGTGGACAAGGTATATATGCTATATCCATTTATTTAGGCATTCTTTCAATAAAACTTCTCCATAAAGATCTTATAAATCCTTGATTTATAACTTTTATTTTTTACTGTTCCAAATATATATATATGTATGTGTATATATATAAATAAATTTTATATATATATAAAATTTTCTTTTTTTGAAGAGGTTTTTGTTATAGCGTGCACACACTCACCAGAAAGACAGAGACAGAGAGACAGAAAGTGAGAAATCACCCCCAGGGGGGATGGCCATGCCGCAATCCCCTCTCCTCCATTCTCCTCTCAGGATCTTGGGCATGCACGCACACACACCTGGCGTGAATTTAAGCCACCGGGTCTGGGACTCGAACTGTGGTCAACTACATGGGAGTCCAGCAACATAATCATTACGCTAACTGCTGGTCCCATAAAAAATATCTTTAGGTCTGGCTCCATGCTGCCTCTATGGTTCAGTGATATGATACTGCTCAGGGGAAGCCAGATTTCACATGGTGATCACAGTTTGAATCCCTGACCTGGTCAGCCTGAAAACACTCAGGGTACATGTATGAGACCCCAGGATCTTGCAGACTAGAGGAGTGGAGGAAGGGGATCACAGTATGACTGAATCTTGCAGAGAGAAAGTACTTCTCTCTCTCTCATGCATGCATATATAGTCTATCATGAATAAAGAAAAGGGAAAAAAGTTTTTATAGAAAAGGTTTTTTAAAAAATTATTGTGACTGTGTGTAGAAATCTAATTGTTTTGGTATATTAACTAGACATTTGTGAGTTTGTTAATTTTTTAAAAAAATCTAACATTTTGCCTATAAATTATTGTGGGTTTTATCTGTGAAAAATGATAATTTTGTTGCTTTATCATTCTTAATGTTTATTCTCTCATTTTATTACACTGGGTAGAACATTTAAAAAAATGTTAAACAGACATTTTCATCCTTTCCTGCTTTAAAAGTGGAATTCTAATATTTCATATTTAAGAATGTAGGCCTGGGCTAGCTGGCCTTTATCAGATTAAGAAAATTCCTTTCTAGTTCAGCTTTTTATTATGATTGGATGTTGACTATTATCAAATACTTATTTCTGCACCTATTGACCTATTTATGTATTTTTACTGCTTTAATGTATTAGTAAGTTGATTTGCTCTTAAATGTTCTGAAGTTAAACTACTCTTCCACTCTTAAAATAAGACTGACCTGTTTATAACATTACTTTTTTTTATACACTGCTCAATTTTTTCAGTATTTTGTAGAAATATTCTAACTAACCTTGCAGGGACAGTCTTAAATTGTTAAGTCATGTTTTCTATGGTTTTAAAGTATTGAATTAATTTTTAAAGTCTTTGTCATTAAGTTACTTACATTATTATGGTACTTCTCTTCTAGTGCCTACCCTGGACTTTCTTAAAATACAATAGAATAGGAGAGTTACTGTAGCCCTTGGAAATAAGATAGACTATCAAATCAGTGCTATGATTTTTTTTTGAGAGTTTTTTTTTTTTTTAATTTTTGCTATAGTGCGCGTGTGCTCGCCAGACAGACAGAGAGAGACAGAGAGATAGAAAGCGAGAAATCACCCCCCAGGGGGGATGGTCATGCCGCAATCCCTTCTCCATTCTCCTCTCGGGATCTTGGGCACGCACGCACACATGCCCAGCGTGAGTTTTAAGCCACCGGGTTCAGGACGCGAACTGCGGTCGACTACGTGGGAGTCCCGTGACATAGTCATTACGCTAACTGCTGATCCCAGTGCTATGAATTTTGAAACACAGGTTGCAATTCTTTTCTTCCCCTGAAATTGTTTTTAAAAAAATCACATGATTATAATGGGAACAAATTAAAATACCCGAACATTATAGATGGCATCTTATGAGAAGAACAACTCATACCACTCTAACTTTTTTTCTTAGACCTTGCTAGTATTTTGAAATTATCATGTGACTGTCGCACAGTGTGAACATTTTATTTCTTCTACTTTACGACTCTCAAAAAAGGTTAAACTGTGCTCTACTTTGTTTAAAGAATTCAGGAAAGTGCATAATGCTTTTTAGAAATAAAATTCTACCTAACATAGCAAAAGAATAAACTCTTAATAATTTTATTCTTGAAAATTTAGAAAAAAAAATTGTTTTTCTTCTGGACGATACTCTTTTATAGGAATCTATTATGCATATATCTCAAACACCTTTGTTTTCACAGAGTAGCAAACCACTGTAAAATTCAGTGGCTTTTAACAACTGGTTTTTAGTTCACCATTTGGATTAGGATCAGCTGGGGAATTTCTAGTGGTCTCTACTGGTCTCAGGCCTGCATCTAGATTCAGCTGGCAGTTAATGCCTCACTCATATTGTCTGGCAGTCAGCTGGATGTTGGCAGAGGTGGAGGCCATTTATCTCTTGTCATCCAGCATGTTAGCTGACCTCATTCATGTGGTGGTGGTTTCATGGTTCCCCAGAGTGGTAAGAGAAGAAGCTGCTAGAGCTCTTGAATACCAGACTCAGAACTCACACTGTATCACTTTTGCCAAAGCAAGTCACAAAGAGAGGGAAAAGCCTCATTTTACGGGTGAAGCTTTAAAGAACTGTGGCCCCTTTTGCAGCCTAGCAGTGCTTCATTAGTGCACAAATCAGAGCAGGAAAGCCTCCTCTCTAGATGTAGGTTCTGCAGTTTTTCCTGGGGTTTCTCACCCAGAATCTTTCTAGGTGGCTCTGTCTCTGAAGTTAGCTTTGGTGGTAGATCTAGATAAGGTGGAAAGGGGTTCAGGCAAAAGAACCTAATCTTGAAACCCAGCAGGCTGCTGGCTCTTCAGAGGTTCTCTTGGTTTGGAACGTTCTTTGGTTTAGGACCATTTACTCTCTCTGTAGGTTGTGAATGTTTCTGCTTCCAGGGGGAGAGCCAAGAGGCTGTGCTCGGTGTGTGAGTTCATTTCTCTGAGCAGGTGCAGTGCGCCGTATGGCAAGGGTGGGGGGAGTGTGAGAACATAACCTCGACATTTTCAGGCCTGCTTGCATCTGCCTCTTCACAGTGCACTCCCTCCTCCCCCGTTCTGCGTAGCACCACATGGTGGGAAATTGCAACTTGTCACTTCTTTGGGTGTGATAGCAGAGTCTTGGTTCCTTGAATAGAACAGTGTAATGTTAATTTTCAAAGAACTATGTATGTATGTGTGTGTGTGTGTATATATATATATACACACACACACACATACATGTATAGTTCTTTGAAAATTAACATTACACTGTTCTATTCAAGGAACCAAGACTCTGCTATCACACCCAAAGAAGTGACAAGTTGCAATTTCCCACCATGTGGTGCTACGCAGAACGGGGGAGGAGGGAGTGCACTGTGAAGAGGCAGATGCAAGCAGGCCTGAAAATGTCGAGGTTATGTTCTCACACTCCCCCCACCCTTGCCATACGGCGCACTGCACCTGCTCAGAGAAATGAACTCACACACCGAGCACAGCCTCTTGGCTCTCCCCCTGGAAGCAGAAACATTCACAACCTACAGAGAGAGTAAATGGTCCTAAACCAAAGAACGTTCCAAACCAAGAGAACCTCTGAAGAGCCAGCAGCCTGCTGGGTTTCAAGATTAGGTTCTTTTGCCTGAACCCCTTTCCACCTTATCTAGATCTACCACCAAAGCTAACTTCAGAGACAGAGCCACCTAGAAAGATTCTGGGTGAGAAACCCCAGGAAAAACTGCAGAACCTACATCTAGAGAGGAGGCTTTCCATATATACACACACACACACATACATGTCTCAGTGTGTGTATATTTATGTGAGTAAAAGAGAGATTAACTGGGGTGCAAAGAGATGACCAGAGTTAGAGAAATTAATTCTGTATGTTCTGATTCTGGAAAAAAAAAATTAAACGAAGACACTGTTCCTTAAGAATAGGGAGATGTAGGGTTTTATAAGTCAGTGATTAGATTTGTGTACATATGTGTGTGGTTGTGTGTGTCTGTACAAGAACTTGCTTGCACATGTTTGGGGGAAGGTGGTGAAACTTAGGCTGGATTCAAACTAGATTATGCTGCATCTGTGGCAGAAGAAATACCCCAAATCTCAAGTCCTTCCCTTCCCCATAAGCTCCATCTAAATGTCATCCCTCTTTGCTCATCATCGACTGTTTTTTGTCCCCTTTCCAGCTGAAATCCAGAGGGATCCTTTGAATTTCTTCAGGCAGCTCCACCCCCACAATGTAACTCTCCTCTCCTCTGGTTATAGCTAGCAAACTCTGCCCTCAGTTTCTTTATTTCTCCTCTCTTCCTACACCTCACATTGCACCTTCTTTTTTCTTTCCTGCCCTACTATACTATGATATTTTCCATTCGTCTACAACAAACTTCTAAATAAACAAACAACAAAGAGGTGATGGAAGAAATAGAAAAAATACTAAGCAATATTTTTGACAGATTTTTTTTTCCCCTTATCAGAGCATTAAGAATCTAGCTATAGGCAATTCTGTTGTGGGTAAGGTATAAAGTAAGTTACACAAATATGATTCTTGGTACTAGAATTTAATTCTTATAGGATATGTGTTCCTTGTACCTCTCCTAAATTCTGAGTAGCTTATGGGCAGCCATTTTGTATTAACTATATGAAATTGCTGATGCTCAATCAACCATTGTTGACTTACAAAAATAGCACTTTCATATGGTTCGAAATATATTTTATGTTATCTTACTAATACATATTTTTAATAAATGATTATTATTTGTTTTCGCGGGAGGGCATTCTTCTGTTAAGTTGAAAATAAGCCAGAAAAAAATAAATTATTTTGTTTCCCTCTTTGCCTTAACTAGTGCAACAGCTTTGCTCCCAGATGGTTTCCTGGTCACTGTCTGAACCCCCTGCACTTTCTGTAATCAAGTTGCTGCCCTGAATAAAAGCATCAATGACCCCCCCAAAGGATGAAAACTAGATTATTAGCATGACACACAGGTCTCTTCCAATATGAGAACCTGAACTACTTCCCAGCTTCTGACCCTGTCACTCTGTCCTGTGAAGCCCTGGTTGCAGTCACAGTCCCCCAGACCACAATGCGGCTTCACATCTCTGTGATTTTTGTTGGTGACTGCTTCTGCCAGGAATGTTTGTTTTCCAGTCATCTGCCACAGAAACCCCTGTGTGTCCTGATGGAGCTCAGCTTTTATGTCACCTGTGTGTCTTTATCCTTCCCACCCCTACATGTATTCATTGTTCCTTTTCCTGGATTCCCATTGCATGGCACTCTAATAAATGTTATACCATTTCCTCATTATGGTATATGTACCTGTAAGTATGTATCTTTTGATAGCTTTTGAGCTCTTAAAAGACTTGGGCAGTTTGTTTTGTTTTGCTTTGGTTTGGTTTGTTCATTTGTTTTTCATACCAGAAGGCATGTTTGTCCATGACAGAGAAAGAGAGTGTGTGCACTAGTAAGCACACCACCCACACCCCCACTCCCTTCCCAGTGAGGAAGAGGGCTGGTGACACCACAATCAACCCTTTTATTCCAGTTCTCTATTCCATCAGGATCGTGGGCAAGTGCACACACCCAGCATGCTTTTCACACTGACAGGGCTGGAATTCAAACCCTGCTGGCCATGTGAGACTGGGCTCTCTCTTTGTAGAGCTTAACAGCTGTGCTACAGGGTTGGCCCAGTTGGCCTGTGTTTTAATCCTCTTTGTAACTCAGGGACTGCCTTGCCCATGGCAAATGTCCCTTCGATGTTGGCAAAATGGATGCTTTGCTTGTGAAAGTCATTGGCATTTTTTACCCCCTATTCTTCATGAAATAAAGTTTAGAGGCAAGCAAGTTGCTAATATTAAAGTTAATGAGCTCACAAACATTCTGTTTAAGTTTGGATAGAGAGACAATATTCAATGCACTCTTTGTTTTCCCTAAACCCTTTAACTGTCCCAGCTGTGATTAGTTATTTTAGAGAAGATTAATATATCTTTAATTCAACTATAGCTTGTATTTCTCACTTATTTTAAGCAGCAGAGGACACCTTTTAATGTTGAAACATGCAATAACTTGGATTTAAACATTACTTTATAACCAATGGAGTTTTGTTTCCCCATTAATCAAATGTAACTTAATCCTCACAGTACCTGAGGGAGTGCACCTGGCCAAAAACATCCTGTTTGTTTTTTCTTTCTTTCTTTTTAAAAATCTTTTTGTTTTTTTCTTTATGAAAAAAAGAGAGAGAGGAAGAAAGGAGTCAGAGATAGGCATTTTTGACAGGGTCTTTTGTTATGTCACGAGTTTTTCTACCCCAGTCTCCCAACTTGCTATATCCTTTTTTCTTTTGGTGATGAAACTCCTGCTTCGTTCTGAGAGATCAAGATTTTAAAATTCAAATTCATGAGAAGGTCTAGCCTAAAATGCCAAACCCTGGATCTTAGGACTCTTTTTGCCTCCTTTGACCACTCAGTCTTAACAAGTGACTGCAAAAGTCAAGTTTGCTTCATTGGTGGAGAATTCAGCTGAGGGGGGACCTAATCCAGTAAGATCCTAGATGAGCTTCCCTGCCCCTGCAGAGAGCAGTGGAGAAGCCCTGGGACCTGAGAGGCAGAAGAGGAAGGCTCTGACCAAGAGGGATGCTTCAGAGTTCCTGACTCTGCAGCTTTTTATGAGAAGACTGGAGGACGGGTTAAGGTGGGGGAGATGGGCACACACTGGGAGAATGGAGCAATTGCCACAGGCAGAGCTGTAGACAGCAGCAGCCATGGCAGTAGGACCGGGAGGGAGCCCATTGCCAGCAGCTCTGCAGTAATGATGCCCTCTCCTCCCCACTCAGCAGTTGCTCTGAGGCAGAAAGCAGCAGAACAAGTGTCCCCGAAAGGGATTTATTTGTATGATTGCTCATTTTGTGTAGTGTTTTCCCATTCTGCTGAATAGACTTTTTTTTTTAAAGGAGTATAGACATCATGACATTCCGGCTGCAAGTCTAGGACCCTTTGCTAGAAAGTTGGGGACGGCAGGACAGAATCCTTGCCCCATTCTACCTGATATTTGCCCCCATTTCTCACTTATTTCCAGCATCTATCTGGAATATCTTTTGAGGATAAAGGGCAAGGAAGGAGAGTAGATGTTGGGAGTTATACTGGTAGGAGGGTTTCTGAAGCTTAGACATTTTATCAGACTGATGGGCGTACGGGGCTTTCCTGAGTAACCTGGACACCATGTAAGTTTAGTCACAACCTCTAGGGTACTGTAGTTTTTAAAATTTCACCTGAGTAAAATAAGTAAGAGTTACAAACTCGAAGTGCACAAATACACATGTGCCAAAATATAAATTAATCTACTTTTCATAACATAAATTAATGATATTTCCAAGGATGAGGGCATTTAATATTGTCAGTCCACAATAAACTTGTCAGTTCGTTCTCGTTCCCTCACACTTTCCTCATTAGAATTTCTCCTAAGTTCCCAAGAGTTTAGGCAGCATCAGGACCTCATGGTTGGGGTGGTTCTAATTTGAGTTTTGATTTTCAAGTTGCTGGGTCCAGGACTAAAACCACAATCAGCCACACGATAATCCAGTGCCTTAACCACCATATCACCTGCTGGCCCTGAGAAATTGACATTTTTTAAAATGAAAAATATTTTCATTTATTATTAGTATTATTTTAAAATTTTCTATAGGGTACATGCACTCACCAGAGAGAGATGGAGGGTGGGGGTGGGGTGAGAAAGTAAGACACTAGGTCCATGTCTTGAACTGCTGTCGGTCATGTGGGAGTTCAGCGCCATAATGACCATGCCACCTGTTGGCCCCTGAAGTTGACATTTTTAAGTGATCTAGAGAGAGAGTTCTATTTGGATCATGCTGACCCCTCCTTATAGAACTGGTATGCCGGTTCCTACTTCAGACTCTGAAGTTGTCTATGGGCTACTTTCTCATGCCTCCTGGGTATTTAGGAAAGTTCTGCATGTTTCACCAAAGAATTTTCAAGGATGAAACTCAGGGAGGTGGTTCACCAAAGAATTTTCAAGGATGAAGAAACTCAGGGAGGTGGTTCCTATGGATCTTTCCTTTCTATTTATGTCATAACCATTTCTACCTGAAGCCACTGCCTCAGGTGAATATGGGGGTCTCTAAAATCATTCCTAGCTTATAAGGCATAGGCCCTCTCTGATCTTATATTCTCAAACTTTTCTGGAATTTCTAACATCCACTTCCCTAAAATCTTGCCTAGGGAACAAGATCAGGCTTTTTTTGCATAGAACTCTCGGCATCAAAGCTCTTTTCTTCCCTTTTGATGGTCCTCCCTTCCCCAGCTGAAGGAATCTTTATGTAGTTGGGGCAGGGTGGTCTAATCCTTTTTGTTTTCTCCAAACCTGTGTTTCTATGAAATAAACTTTAGATTCAGAGTCTTTAAAAAGTTTTGCTTTTAAGACTCAAAAGCCAAGATTTTGGAACATGAAAATATTTTTCTCCAACAGTTGTCTCTGGTAATCATTTTGAGACACTATTTTGAGACTCAAAAGCAATACTGTCCTTTATTATTTCTGTTCTAACAGTCTACCCTTAAGGTAAACAGATAATTCTACTAAATGGGGAAAGGACAAAAATAGTCATAGGAACTGTGAGGGCACCACGATTAATATCTCAAAGTGTTAACTTGACATGCTTCTATCGAGTTCTTTCTCGGTGTTCTTGGTAACTACCATGAAGATCACTTTTCTAGATTCCATTTCTAAAGTGATCTAGAAGCACTGTACACTGTGCCATTTTAGTCAGGATCCTTACAAGAAGATTGAATTCCTATTGCAAACTATGGGGTGCGGGTACTGCTTATTAAATGAGCTTCACATTGCATTAGACTCCTCAATGTTTTTTCAAAGAAAGCCCCAGAAGAAGCAAAGGTGTAGTTCTAGGTGAACCGTTTCCATCCCATGCATCAGCAGATGAGCATATTAACACACTGAGGATGGGTGTTCAGGATACTGCACCTATTTTCACTTTATCCTAACCAATATAGAGAGGCATACTGGGTGGATGACATCAGAAAGTTCATGGAAAATGCATGTTCTGAAAAAAAACTATGCATGATTTTCAAATTTTTTACACCAAATTAAATTCATACTTTAATTCCATTTTCATGAAGTTTTAAAAGTCCTACATTTCCAAAGAAATTTACACTAAAACAATTTGACCTATCAGAATGAATTTAGAAAAACCATCTTCTATATACATTTATTTTGCTTACAGGTTAGGAAGTAATAAGAAGAAAGGCAGTGATTGAAACAAATTACCAGAGCAGAATATAAAAAAGTGAATAGGACCAAGGGTAGAATACTGGTGCTGAAAAAATATTTAAAAGGAAGAAAGAGGACCAGCAAGTAGCATGGACATTAAGGTGACTGAGTCTTACACAACCAACTGTGCAGTTTGAGTCCTGGACCTGGTCGCTTTAAAAACTCATGGGGCATGTGTGAGTGCATGACTAAAATCTGAAGAGGAGAATGGAGGAAAAGTAATTATGCCATGACCATCTCCTTTAGAGATGATCTCTCTCTCTCTCCAGTGACTACAAGTGCCCCATAGCAAAAACTAAAACATAATATTTAAAAAAAGAAAGAAACAGGAGGGTCCATTAGGGGAATCCAGAAATGAAAAAAAGAAGGCCAGAACAAAAGATCTGCCACAAAAGTCAAAGGACATAATTCAAGGAGAAAGTAGGGGCCTCGATGGTAGCATGGTGGTAAAATATGATGCTCTGCAAGACAGACCCAAATAGAAGTTTGCTGGTTCATGTCTGGAAGCCTCCTTTAGTACTCCAGACATGCATGCCCATTATCCAGTTGAGGAATTCTGTTAGGGGTGCTTCTCTCTCTCTCTCTTTCTCTGTCTCTATCATTCACTGCATAAATACATTTTTTTAAGAAAGGAAAAAGTAATTGTCATATCCTTTAAACAAGTCAAGCAAAAATACTACAGATAAAACTAGTAACCTTAATAAGGTTGTCGTCAATAGGATGGTGATATGAGGACTAAAGTAATAGAGGAGTGAAAACCACTAAAGGAGATTATGAGTATATATCAGTATCTTCCAAAGCATGTTTTCCTGGGTAATTGTCCCAAGTAATACTCCTTGAGAAGAGAATTTTGTGGTTATATACAAAAAATGGTAAAGAAGTATAAAGTTCAAACATAACAAGGTCTCTCTGGTTTTGAATGTCTTTGCTATTAGTAGGTATTCAAGTGTTAGATTTCTTGTATAAGTTGCTTTTGTAGGTTTTCAGACCACTGTCCCTTTGCTGAGGTATCCCTGTATCTCTGGTATGAGTTATGGCTTCTTTGGTGGTCACTTGCAGTTTTCTCTCACCTTCAGTGATGAACCTAACTTCTGATGATCTACAGAACATGGTGTCACCCTAAGATCTTAGACTGGTAGTGAATATTTGGGTGAGATCTCAATTCAGCTCCTTTCCCAGGTACACATGTGGTCCATGACAAACATCCACATTTTCCCTGATAGCAGTGACTCTCACTGGAGGACACTAATCTTGCCTCAGGGACAGAGAAATCTAGCCAGCCTTCAGGCTTTTCCAGACAAAGTCTAGACTGGGTTAGGGCTGCAGTCAAAGGTTTTGACAATCAGTTGGTCTCCATTTTCAATTCAGTGATTGACTGAGTCCTTGATAGAAAGACTTGAGGCAAATTCTTAGTCAAGTTAATTAGGCTTCATGACAGAAGATTTGCAAGGAGTCTTCAAAAAGGTCATGGAAAACTGGAATTAAATTACAAGTTTATTTTGGTGCAAAGATTTTTTTAAATTTCATAATAGGCATTTATTTTCATGAACTTTTGAAGACTCTGCATGTATACATATATATAAAACTTGATCATGGGACCAGCAGTTGGCATAATGGCTATGCCACTGAACTCTCATGTAGTTGACCGTGATTCAAGTCCTGGACCCCATGGCTTAAACTCATGCCAGACGCACGTGCATGCATGCCCAAGATCCCAAGAAGAGAATGGAGGAGAAGGGATTATGGCATGGCCATCCCTCCTTGGAGGTAATTTCTTGCTTTCTGCCTCTCTGTCTCTCTGTCTTTCTGGCAAACGCATGTGCCCTATAGCAAAAACCTCTCAAAAAACAAAGTAAAACAAACAAACAAAAAAACTTGATCACATCATTAAGACATGAGAGGAGATATGTGTATGTGTTGGGGAGTATAGGTATATTTATATAACTTTATAAAATTATTGACTAAAACATTTATGGTACCAACATCTTTTTAAAATTTTTCCTTTTCATTTCCAATTGACAAAATAATTTATCCCTGTCATATGGAAAGGATCCTGTTGTTTGTGTTTTCAGAACAGTCTCAGAGAAGAGTCTCAGCTTGGAATTTAGGCTCTCATACTGGTGGCTGTTCAAAATAATTTTGTGGTACTTTCTCCATGTGTGCATTTTGAGTCATCCCCAGTATTAATTATGACATCCATTTGCTTGTTGCCTGTTGCCCGAGAAACTCCACTTCTCTAAATCATCATGATGTGAAGTTTTACCTCAAATTACAATGGGAGAATACAAATCTCATGGCAAGTGTATGCTGTTAGTGTTTATAACCTTTTTTTCAGTATTAATGCTTACCAGAATGTGACTTTTATTGGCCACAAAGCATTTGAAAAGTGTTTTATGTTTTATCACTACACACTAGTCCCATTTTAGCTCTTCTTTTAAAAAGTCTGACATCTTCTTACCCCCACCTGTATGTCAAATTTATGTATGTGTATTCAGCCTCTGTACTTTCATTCTCTGTTTTGAGTTCCTGGAGGGTTTTCTGGGTTCAGGAGTTTAAAAGTTGTGGGAGAGTCTTATCTGCCTGAACCTGAAGTATGCAGGGTGCTACCTCCTAGAAGCTGACTTCTCTTTCCTTGGTCTCTGCTCTGCCTTCTCAATAACCTGTATGTGCTACCACTGAAACACTTTTTACCCTGAGCCTCAGAGATTTGCTGACATGCTTACCCTGCCATTCCCCGACTATAGCTTCATGAAGGTAGTGCATACATGTTATTTTTTTTGTAAGTTAGTTTATTCATTACCTAAGTAAGAGAGACAGCACCTCCTACAGTGTCTTAAGGCTATAATCTTCCCCCATCTCATCCAGTCATAGATCATAGGTACATGTGTGTCCAGCCCACTCAGGGAGGTCACTAGATGTGAACCAGGAACCTTACTGTATGTTTTTGCTTCTCAGAGCGTCATGTTTACTGCTGCACTAGCAGCAGTATGTGGATTTATTTTGTATTTCCTGAGTCCGTCAAATGCCTGACATATAGAAGATGCTTATTGCATGCCTGTCAAATAAATGAATTTCACTTTTGTGGCCTATCATCAGGGATTGTATTAGGAATATTCCTATAATGAATAACCTCCTAGCATTCCATATGAATGCAGAGGAGAGGTGTGGTACGCATGGGAGCTGGTAGTGTGGTGTCATGCCCAAGATGGGGGTAAAGAGAAAATCCAAAGACAAAGAGAAGAACATTCTTTGGTCTTTATAAATGGAAATGAGAGGGACATGAACTTTTTCCCTACTCTGAACTCCCTTTGCACTTACTGTCTCTACACTCATTTCAGTACTTAATTAACACATTGCCTTAAATTAAAGTCACCCAGGATCATAGAGGGGTCTAATCTGCATAGTTACCTCAGGAATTCTGTGATGCCACAGCAGGTTACATGGGGTTCTGTTTTCACCAGTCTCCTAAGTCACTCAGGGGGAACTTTGGAGAACCTTGAGAAGGAAAGAGAGGACAAATCTGCCTTCTACTCCCTTGGGAAAGTATCCCAAGAAGTCAGTACATTTAGCTTCAAGTGGGAAAAGTCAGAAGATAGAGCCAGAACTCACATCCCAGCATGAAGAGCAGAAGAGCAAGGTCTCTGGTGTGTTACTCTGGGATTTCAACAACTCTGTGCCCAGCTGATCTCAGAGATCAATGGAGTTGCAAGCATTTGGCAACTAGATAAGGCAGCAAGAGCCGTTGCTGGGTGGGAAGACTTCATTTTCCTTCAGGGAAGGATGAGCAGGTTCTCTCAGCAGAAGTGGATGGAATAAGTCCCTGAAGAGGGGAGAGATAGGAGCCAGGGCCTTGGTGAAGGAAGGTAAAGCTTGGAGACCATAACTCTTGTTTACTGCTTTAAGTTACTCTGACATACAGAGGGAGGTGGACATAGGAAGGCCCTTGCTAGCTTGAAAGCCACCAGTGGTTAGCATTAGTGTTTTTTTTTTTTTTTTTTTTGTTTTTTTGTTTGTTTGTTTGTTTTGGAGATATTTTTGCTATAGGGCACTTGCACTCACCAGAAAGACAGAGACAGAGAGACAGAAAGTAAGAAATCACCCCCTGGTGGAGGGTGGCCATGCTGCAATCCCTTCTTCTCCATTCTCCTCTCAGGATCTTGGGCATGCATGCACATGCACCCAGTGTGAGTTTAAGCCACCAGGTCCAGGACTTGAACCTCAGTGGACTACATGGGAGTCCAGCGACATAGCCATTATGCCAACTGCTGGTCCTGGCATTAGCGCTGTTTGAGCCAATGGAATTAATTCTTGGTGCAGGCTCGAGTTAACCCTCTCAGTTTGAAATGGCTCAAGAAATTAAGGTGACAGTTCTTATTTAACCAATTCCTCTAATAAGTTTATAAACCATAAAATGCTAAGGGAAAAAATACACTTTAGTGAAGTCATCACAGCCCAAATTCAAAGCTTCAGCTTTTATCTGTTGTGTTGTTGTTGTGATTATTATCATCATTATCTCCCTCAGGCTTTTTCTGAACAAGGGACTCCACCACCTGAATTTTTAAAAACCCCAATACAACTGATATATACTAAACAGTTCTATCTTTTAACCAACACATATAATTAACCATACAAAACATTCCCTTGCACCCGTTTGCCAAGACAGTTGCTTGATGCAAATTATTGCCCGACACATCCTTAGTCTGCCTGTGTTGCCTGGTGCTGCTTTTTCTGCTTCTCTTTGCTTCCCACAGCCATGGCAGGGAACAGGGCATGGATAATTTTCAGGCGATCTGCTGGTTTTCATTATCTGCACCATTGCTTTCCAACATTAGCATGTATAATCAAGCGTTGATCTTTTATTTGTCCATTTGCACATCCTCAATTAGGTTCACTAAGGGCAAACATGCTGTCTGATCCTGCCGAGTGCCTAGAACAGTGTGGAGCAAACTGTGGGTGCCCTCTACGTACTAACTGGACTTCAGACTCAACAGCAGATGGCAGCTCCTTGATTCTGTTCCTCTCAAGTCTATTTAACCACAGTTCTCATCCATTGGGATTTTGATCCCATTTTAAAACCTACATTCTTCTGATCTCAGGGTAAAGAATGTACTGGGACAGCTCTTCACTACAATCTACGTTAATGTTAAAAACCTCTAACAGTGAACAGAGACAGAGCTGTGCTAGCATTTTCCATCCCAGGCATTGGGACAATTCTAGCTATTGGTCAATTTCCTTTCTAATGATGCCTAAAGTTCCCCAACTAGAGTATCACTCCTTCATTCTTTTTATTCCTCTTCCCCTCTGAAGAAACCATTTTTTTTTTTTTTTAGTGTAAATATCCCAAGACTGGTAAAATAGTAAGTTGTTATTAGCTTCTTTGTGTAACTAGCTTAAAGACAAAATTAAAGTGGAATCTTTAAAATGGGAGTTAGGTAGAGATGAAATACTTGCTGAAATCTCTGTGGCCAAAAGACCCATTTGACATGAGATAGAGTCAAGAGAAGTGAAGACCGCGTTGTGTGGAATATCCTTAGGATTAGACATAGCCCATGCTTTAATTAAAGACTGGGCAATGTGTGTGCATGTTGGGAGGTAAAGGGTTTAGTAGGTTCCACTTTAAAAAACGAAAACAGGAAACAGAACCCAAATGTAGTTTTCAGTTACCATTTTAAGGAGGAAACATAACTGTAACCTAGAGACCAATGCTGTAGAAACTTTGAAAGATTTCTTAAGATTTGTAATTTTGCTGTAATTATTGTCACTGCTAGTTTTGGGGCTGTTTTTCCCTTTAGTTTTTGTCACTGTTCATGGTGGTGTTTTTCTTTAGGCTTTTACCATAGGGCTTGTGCACTCTTCAGAAAAAGAGAGAGAAAAAGAGAGAGAAAAATCATCCCCCAGGGGAATGGCCTTACTGCAATCCCTTCTCTCCCGTTCTGCTTTTGGGATTTTAGGCATGCATGTACATGTGCACAGTGTGGTTTTCAAGTCACCATGTCTGGGGCTTGAACTGTGGTTGACCATGTGGGAATCTAGTACCTTAACCACCCTGCCACCTGCTGGCCCTTTTCCTATAGCTATTAAGAGCAAACCCTTAAAACACAAAGGGTCTTTATGGTTATCTTGGGGAAAGTAGAAAAGGAGAGAGAGCTGGGTAGATTGACTCCCTCACCAGATTTGAGGGAGGAAAAAAAACACATAGGGGATCAAAAAAAGAAAGAAAGGAATGGAAAGTGGATGCAGAAAAGGCAAGCAGCAACTTAAAGACAAACTCAGGACTTATCAATAGGAGGGTGCATTTGGTCAGAAAGTGAGGTGTGCAACATTAGCCAGAGGATAGCACAAAGGGGAGGTGAACAGCAGGGGAAGTCCAGGGTTCAAGAAAGAGCAAGAAGGAAAGCCAGCAGCGACCAGGGAAGGTAACACCTCTCACAACTTTCTGTTTAGGGCTGACCTCCAACGAATCTCAAAGGAGTCAGCTTTCATGAGATCCAGGGGCCTCTGGATTGGAAAGAAAGCTCTTGGTTTCAATTCCAGGCATGTACTTTTCTTCTTGAAGTGAGTTTAGATCACATTTCAGCAAGTGTCCTCCTGCAGAGAAAGGTCTTCATATTAAAAATAAAGTTCACTGGAGACACACTTGATATTTCTAGTGGCATTTTTGCCTGTCCAGCCCAAGGAAGATCTTAGTTCCATTGTCTGTCACTGCCTCGCCACATGTCCTTATGCAATTCAAGTTGTTGGGTTTAATCTCTGAAGCTTTAATGGTGTAGTGCCTAATTGTTTCAGAGGTCACCCCTGAAGCTGTCTATCTACAGCTGACTGCAACCACATGCCTGGTGTTGATTTGAACTTGGGAAGAATAGACCTGGAGGGTTTTGATGTGGGGTAAAAAGAGGCTTAGGGGTGGGGACTAGAAGAGATATCTTTGAACACCCTTTCTTTTCCCATGTGTTCAAATCCCTGCTGTGTTGCAGACAGAGTACTTGTTCTTAGTCAGTCAAGTTAGGAGCCTGGTATTTCAATTTATTGGCTTTGCTGTAGGGTTCATGATGAGGTCTTTTAGAAAGACACCAATCCCTAAAGTAAATGCTGTGATTTGGTTGCCTCACATCAATCTCATATGTAGCTAATTGGATATGCATATAGTACATGAAATAAACATACAGAGTGAGGTCTGTGCCTCAAGTTAATCACTAGGTGCTTTTCATGTATCTTTCAGTGGGCACTAAGTATTCTGTGGAAATTTGACAAATGCAATCCCATTCAATAACCTTGTTTGGGTTTAGTGTTTTAGGCTTTCATACTGAAACAAAATGGCAGCCAGTATTGACTTCTAAACATGTATAATTGCCAAAAGTTGCAGTGAACTTTGGGTTTCTATGAAATGTAATATTTTAGCATAGATCATAAAAAGAAATGTGAGTCTAGTGAGTATCATTCTAAGAATGTGGATGATGGTACAACATTCTACCTTACTTTTTCCTAGCAATGCCTCATGAAAATGGCTTATAAATGACTGCCTCTGGTGGGAGTAAGGGCAGATTTGGGCACAGTATGGACCCCATGAAAGGTGTAGCTATACAATTGTTGTACCCCTTGGGATGGGAACTGAAACCTTGAAAGAGCTGCTGAAATGGGGGGTGGGGGAGAAAGCAGGTGGTGTGGTGGTTAAGGCATTGAACTCCCTCATGGTCAACTGTGGTTCAAGTCCTGGACCTGGTGGTTTGCTTCCTCACTTTTCCCCTACCTCTCTCTCTCTCTCTCTCTCTCTGGTGAGCACACATGCCCTATGGCAATTAAAACAATAATCATAAATAAAATAGCTAATTCTTAAAATAATAAAGGAGTTGCTGTAGTTGTAGCACACTAATTAAATATAAAGGCAGAGTTATAAAATAAATCCTGCCTAGGACAAAGCAGGCTATGTGTGGGA